>NC_092334.1:679833928-680140357 GCF_046630445.1 Rutidosis leptorrhynchoides | reverse complement strand
TGCATTCTGTACTACCAATCACTTGTGATTCTGTGTTGCCGATCACTTGTGATTCTGTACTACCAATCACTTGTGATTCTGTGTTGCCGATCACTTGTGATTCTGTATTGCCAATCACTTGTGATTCTGTGTTGCAGATCACTTGTGATTCTGTGTTTCCAATCACTTGTGATTCTGTATTGCCTATCTCTTATGTTGATGATGTTCACAATCTAAGCCTTGACCTTGTGTTTGGTTGCATGCATGGTTGATTGATATTTATTCAATTGGTTTGTAATAATATTTATCCATTTGGCATGTAATAATTCATTTGGTTATGTAATTTATTTTATATTTGGTATGTAAAATAGATTAGGTTGTAATTTCATTTTTTAGACAAAATGTATTAGGATATATTTTGTAAAATGATGAAGAATGATGAAGACTTGAAGAACACATGAAGAAGCATTTAGATGCAAGGTTAAGTGGGAGATTTGAAATCTCCTACTTTGTGTAATTACCCCTTACCCGGTGGCATTTTGTTTTCGGCTAAACAAAATGCTTACCAAAAGGCTTGATTGTGAACATGTTGTTTTGCATGCTTGGTTGTTTTGTATGATTATGTGGATTGTATGTTTGTATGCTACAAGTTAATCACACAAGTCGACAACTAGAAAATGGCAATTTAATTGGTTAAATTATAACATTATTAACGACATGCAAAACGTCAATTTAAATGGTTAAATTAAAAATGGCTAAAAGGACATTAATAATCGGTTATTAAGAACATGATAAGGATCATATATATATATAAAATGGTTTATATCAAGTAATTGGCTAAAATTACAAGACTTGAAAATGGATTTCAAATGAACCATACACTAAATGCATGTTGGTGTATGGCATAAATGTTTTCTTAAACTAGAATTAACGAAAACTTAAAATCCCTTAATCGACAAGGTAAACAAGTTTAACGCCATCCTTTTGTGGGACACTTAAACATAGTAGGGAACTCATAAATGGGATAAAGGTCACCTAACCGTTATGAGCTAACTAATATGGTTAAGGTAAAATTCGCATGCTTGTGGGATAAAGGTCACCTAACCACTTGTATGTTAATTTTACATGTTTACACAATTAGGACGACTTGATTTGGGAATCATGAACTTAGGGTCACCGAAGCATGAGGAACAAATAGGCGTTGATGGGATAAATATGACATGCAAAAGGATTGCATGATCCCATAATTTAGAAGTTACAAAAGGATTGCAATTGTCATATAATGACTACCTAGCTAAATCAAATGACGGGATAAAGGTCACCTAACCGAAATTTGGTTTACCGTTGGATTCTAAAATTTAATATATATATCAATTGGATTTAAAGGGTATTGATTGTTAAATTTAAAATCGATACTTAAATGAACTTTGTTAAATTTTGTAGATGGCCGCCAATAACAACAACATGCAAAACGCACCTATTAACTTGAACAACCTATCATTAAGGTCTCTCCTCGAGAAAGACAAACTCAACCATACGAACTTTATGGATTGGTTCCGCAATCTTAGGATTGTCCTCAAACTTGAGGATAAGGCGTATGTGTTGGAAGACCCTATTCCCAATCAACCCGACGAGGATGATACGGAAGGCATGGCTTATTGGGATAAGTATTGCGCCGATTCGGTGCAAGTTGCTTGTCTAATGCTTGGGACTATGATACCCGAACTCCAAAAGGATTTCGAGCATCACACTGCATACGACATGATCACGCAATTGAAGGAGATGTTCCTTCAACAAGCTCGTGTCGAGCGCTTTGAAACGGTCCGAGCGCTTCATGCATGTCGTATGGACGACTCCCAATCCGTTTCATCTTATGTCCTTAAGATGAAAAGCCTCATTGATCGCGCAAACCGTCTTAATCTAAACATATCTAATGAGCTTGCCACGGATCTTATCCTAAACTCCTTGTCAAAGAGGTTTGACCAATTTGTAATTAATTACAATATGAATGGGATGGATAAGACCATTGGCGAACTTCATGGCATGCTTAGAACGGCGGAAACTAGCATGGATAAGAGGGCTTTACCCGTGCTAATGGTCAATGATGGTGGGTCCAAAGGTAATATCACCTCTAAGCTAAAGGCGGCTAAGAGGAAAGGACCCGCCCATCAAGGCAAGGGAAAGGGGAGGATGGTTACCCCAACCAAAAACAAGAACAATAAGCAAAAGGTTGCCGGACAAGCAAACCCCAAGGAAGACCCGTGCTTCGATTGCAGTGAAATGGGTCACTGAAAACGAAACTGCCCGGTCTACCTTAAGGTGTTGAAGGAAAAGAGGGATGCGGAGCAAACCTCAGGTAATATATATATGGTATATATAGAGCTTAGTATTACTTCTTCTAATACATGGGTATTAGACACTGGATGTAGAACTCACATTTGCAATTCTTTGCAGGGGTTCAAAAGAAGTAGCAAGCAAGCGGGAACATCAAGTCTCTTTATGGGTAATGGAGCCAAAGTGCAAGTGAAGGCTCAAGGAGACTTTGTATTAAAGCTTCCAAGTGGTTTGGAACTTATTTTGAACAATGTTTTGTATGCACCGGATTTATGTCGAAACATTATTTCAGTTTCCCGTTTAAAACAATGTGGTTTTTATCTTAATTTTGTTAATAATGATATCCACGTTTATTTAGATAATGTATTCTATTTTAAGGCTTCGCCTTTAAATGGAATTTATGAATTGGTTCATGATGACACATCATCTAGTAGCTCAATATACCATACTAGCACCAAGAAACTCAAAAGGGATTTGAGTGATTCCTACTTATGGCATTGTCGCCTTGGTCACATAAACAAGAACCGAATGCATACACTTCAAAAGAATGGACTTTTGAAATCAAATGAACTAGACTCGTTTGATGTATGTGAGTCTTGTTTACAAGGCAAAATGACTAAATCACCTTTCAAAGGGACCTATGAAAGGGCTAAGGACTTATTGGGATTAATACATTCGGATGTATGTGGACCCTTTAAGCCCATAACTAGGAATGGTGAAAGATACTTCGTTACTTTCATTGATGACTTCAGCCGTTTCAGATATGTCTACTTGTTAAAACATAAGGACGAAACTTTTGAAGCATTCAAAGAGTATCAAAATGAAGTACAAAATCAACTCAATAAGACAATCAAGGTACTTCGTACCGATAGAGGAGGTGAATACCTAAGCGATGCTTTCCAAGATCATCTTAGAAGTTGTGGGATTATCTCACAACTCACTCCTCCTGGAACACCCCAACTGAATGGAGTTTCCGAAAGGAGGAACCGAAACCTAATGGATATGGTTCGATCTATGATGGCTAGAAGCTCGTTACCTCTATCATTTTAGGGTTATTGTCTATGCTCCACTGCTCGTATTTTAAATATGGCCCCAACCAAGAAAGTGGAACGAACACCTCATGAGATGTGGTTTGGAAAACCTCCATCTCTATCATACTTAAAGGTATGGGGATGTGAAGCTTACCCTAAGCGTTATGTCCCTAATAAGTTGAATGCTCGATCCACGAAGTGTATCTTCATAGGATATCCCAAGGATGATATGGGATATTATTTCTATGATCCATCCGAGCAGAATGTATTTGTTGCTCGGAAGGCGAAATTCCTTGAAACTAAGTTCCTAATGGAAGGAAATAGTGAAAGGAGATAGATCTTGAGGAGGTTCAAGATCAAGTAGATGATACACAATTGGTTGACACTAGCACTCAACATGAAAATGTTGAGAGTGATCAAATGGATGATCAAAATACACAAGACGTTCACAGATCTGGTAGGATTAGTAATCCTCCTGAGAGATATCGGTTTCTCATGGATGGTTGCTATATGGTTGATTTGGATCAACCAATAAACTACCAAGATGCTCTATCAAGGATTGATAAAGATAAATGGCAGGAAGCCATGAACGCTGAGATGCAATCCATGTATGACAACCAAGTTTGGGAACTTGTTACACAACCTGCTGGCTCAAGGCTAGTTGATTGTAAATGGCTTTTCAAAATGAAAACCGACATACATGGAAACTTGGATACATATAAAGCTAGACTTGTAGCAAAAGGTTTCACTCAAACTCAAGGGGTTGACTATGATGAAACCTTTTCGCCTGTGGCAATGCTAAAGTCTATTAGGATATTACTTACCATTGCTGCTCATTATGATTATGAAATATGGCAAATGGATGTCAAGACCGCTTTCCTAAATGGATATCTTGTGGAAGATGTCTATATGGTTCAGCCTGAAGGTTTTGTTGATCCGAAATATCCTAAAAAGGTATGCAAGTTAAAGAAGTCAATCTACGGATTGAAACAAGCATCTAGAATGTGGAATCATCGTTTTAATGAGGAAGCCGTGAAATTTGGCTTCATTAAAAATGGTGATGAAGCTTGTGTATATAAGAAAGCTAGTGGGAGCACTATCATGTTCCTTGTACTATATGTGGATGATATATTGTTATTTGGAAATGATATTCCGGCAATGCAAAGAGTTAAAACTTGGCTAAGTAAATGCTTCTCCATTAAGGATCTTGGAGAAGCACAATACGTTTTGGGGATTGGGATCTACAGGGATAGATCCAAGAAACTGATAGGTTTGAATCAAAGTGCATACATTGAAAAGATCTTGAAAAGGTTCAAGATGGAGAACTCTAAGAAAGGTTTGGTACCTATTCAAAGAGGAACACTCCTTAGTTCATCTCAGTGCCCCACCACGAAAGATGAACAAGAGAGAATGAAGAAAGTCCCATATGCGTCCGCCATTGGGTCAATCATGTATGCAATGATATGTACTAGACCGGATGTGTCATGCACTCTTAGCCTTACAAGCAGATACCAGAATAACCCAGGAAACAGTCATTGGATTGCTGTTAAAAGTATATTGAAATACCTTAGGAGGACTAAGGATATGTTTCTTATATATGGGTCTGGTGAGGAGGAACTCGCTGTAAAAGGTTACGTGGACGCGAGTTTCCAAACTGATCGAGATGATTCTCGATCACAATCTGGTTATGTCTTCATGTTAAATGGAGGTGCAGTCTCTTGGAAGAGTTCAAAACAGGATGTTGTTGCTTTATCCACTACAGAGTCGGAGTACATTGCCGCATCATTGGCAGCTCAGGAAGCTGCATGGATGAAGAAATTCATCGATGACTTAGGAGTAGTCCCTTCCATTCAGGACCCTCTTGAGATCTTTTGTGACAACGAGGGTGCGATTGCTCAAATCAAGGAACCTCGTGCTCACCAAAAGACCCGTCACATTGAGCGGAGATTCAACTACATAAGGGATGAAGTTGAAAAGGGAAAGATATGTATTCGCAAAGTTCACACAGATCTTAATATAGCGGATCCTCCTACGAAGCTCTTACATGGAGCAAAACATACTGGACATGTTTGTGCATTAGGGCTTCGATATTCTAGTGATTGGTCATGATCTGTTTAAGTATTGTAACGGAACGAAATTGTTCAAACTCATTAATATAATTATGGTATTAATTTATTTTGAGTCATGTTCCTATTTTGCATATTTTATCCATGAATAAGTAATTATTCTAAAATTCCGTAGTCGATCACATTCGTGGGAACAAATGTGAGGTTTAGACTATTATGAACTTGGATTGGTATACATTCACGGGATGAATGTGGGGCAAGGTTGCAACCAAGGTTCATAGATATTTGTGGGATACAAATATTGGAAGACCCGCTCTCAAGACTTACTAAATAGAGCCTTTGTGGTTGATCACTTGTAATCTTGAGTAAAGGCGAATATCATTGTATCCTCTGATCTGAGATACATATTGGGTTCGGATATTTACCAAGTATTGTGCCTTGATTCTTTCCTTCGCTATTCTGAAATATGGTAGCTCACAAGGAAGAGCTCAAGTATAATGCAAGGTACATATTTAGGACGTATGTAGTCAAGATGGAATTTGTCCCTCTTATTCGTTGAGAGTCAGATGTCTAAGGCCTGATAAAGTTAAATCTAAAAGAGAGTGATCACTCTGTATCTCTTGGATTTAACATGACATCTAGGACGAAAGGAAATAATGAAAGATTCACCTATTCATATTCGAGGTGGGAACTCGAAAGGGATGATGTTATTGAATGGCACAAAGTCATAGCATATTGGGGTGATGGACGGTCGTTAGGTGGTATCCATCACTTGCATTAATTTCTTATGTTTCTCGTGCAAGTGGGAGATTGAAGGTTCTTCATATGCCCAAGAGATATATTAAATTAATGTGGCCAATGTGTTATGATCCAAGTCGGGTCATACCCAATAACAAGCTTACCGACACCTTATTCGTATTTGATCTTAGCGACTGGATCGTTGATTAAATACGCGACACTTGGATTTTAAGAAAATTGGTTTTCTAAAATCATATTACTTGATGTGTATATAAATTATGGAATAATTTATATAATTAAAACTTAATTATTTATAAGTTAAATAATTAATAATGTTATATTACATTTTATAAAAAATGGGTTTTATATAAAATGTACATGGAAGTTTATAAAAGGGTTTTATAAAAACTAATTCTTTTATAAATCATTTCATTTATAAAACTAATTATGGAAGTGGCATTGGAGTCTTAACAAGCATGCACTTGACTAGCATTTTGTGTGGTCACTTCCATAGATTCCATGTGCATATGTACCAAGACCTCTTGGAGACACAAACACATGAAAACACATCAAAAAAATCTGCACAAAACACTCTCAAAAACCCTGCTGAATTCGTGGCCTTTAGGGAGGAAGAAAGGGTTCTTCATTTGGTTTTTGCAAGCTCTATTCAAGTGTAATTAAATCCTAACCAAAGGCTAGGTGTTGGTGCAAAAGCTTGGGGTATTTCTCCTTGAGGTTTCATCATTTTGAAGCTCCATTCTTCATCATTATCATCATCATCATAATCTTTTGAATCAACCCTCAACTAGCTTGAGGAGGTATGAACTCTAAACCCACTCTTAGTTTGTAAGTATGTTTCACAACTTGATCCTATTTGGGATTTAACTTTAAATGGTTAAAGATTTACAAGTCTAAAATTGGTAATTAACATGCTTCCGCTTTCTTAATTCTTAAAATGGTTTAAGTATATTATAAACTTGTTAAATCCCAACACGGGGAACCCAAATGCAATTTTACGCTACGGGTTAAGAACTTATTTTGACTCAACATATCCCAACATAGGATTTCGTGAATTATAAAGAGCTTCGAACATGCAACATAAAGAAGCATGTTATGCTTACGGGTTAGTGATGTTCGCTTCTTACCAAAGTGAGAAAAAGAACATCGGATTGCAGCTTTTAAATAAAACTTTCCCACAAGTGACAGATTCAGTAGTTGGGGTGAGAAACAAGGTTTTTAGATTATTACGGATCTGTTGGACATTACGAAACCCTCGTCCTTTTGACGACATTACAACATACTGCCTAGCCAATGGTCATAACTGTTATTTTCCACAAGACCAAGGATGAGAAGTCGTCTTAGTAAAACCAGAATGCATGACTTGTTTCTGGACTTATGAATTACGTGTCTTTATTTCCTTTGCTGAACAACTTGCGTATTAACTAGATTTATCTTCAAAACTGTCCTGTATCATAGTGTACTATATTTCATGTTATATGTAATATAGCAAAGTTGTAAGTTTGAAGAATATTTGTATGTGATATATTATTATAATCAGTTTTTCATATGGAATTGTAGTAGTTGAATTGTATATTAGCTACTAGGTATGAACTTAACGGGTAGGTAGTACCCGAATTTAAACTTATAAAATGCTAATATGAAGAAAAAGCTTTTATAAATGAGTTTATATTATGCTACGAGATACTATTGACTACTCTTAATATTCTGTATGATTAACTTGTTTCATTTGACTATTTTGAAGGAAATGGCACCGACTACTCGACATACCTTGAATATGAGCGAAGAGGAATTTCGTGCCTTTCTTGCTTCAAGCATAGCCGCATTACAGGCCGCGTTACATACCAACAATAACTCTGAATCTAGCAATACAGCTAACGGCGCAAGAAATCGTGTAGGATGCTCCTACAAGGAATTCACTGCCTGTAAACCTTCAGAATTTGATAGGACCGAAGGACCAATTGGATTGAAACGGTGGACCGAGAAAGTTGAATCGGTGTTTTCCATAAGTAAGTGTGCTGAAGGAGACAAAGTGAAGTACGCTACGCATATCTTCACAGGTATTGCGTTAACATGGTGGAATACCTATCTAGAACAAGTGGGACAAGATGTTGCTTACGCGCTATCGTGGTCAGCATTCAAGCACTTGATGAACGAGAAGTACCGTCCCAGAACCGAGGTCAATAAGCTCAAGTCAGAACTTAGAGGGTTACGAACACAGGGATTCGATATTACTTTGTACGAAAGACGATTCACAGAATTGTGCCTATTGTGTCCGAGAGCGTTCGAAGATGAGGAAGAGAAGATCGACGCTTTTGTGAAAGGGTTACCGGCGAGAATCCAAGAAGATATAATTTCACACGAGCCTGCCTCCATACAAAAGGCATGTAGAATGGCTCACAAACTAGTGAACCAGATTGAGGGAAGAATTAAAGAACAGGTGGTCGAAGAGGCCAACGTGAAGCTAGTCAAAAGAAAGTGGGAGGAAAACGGTGATAAGAGTCACCAAAACAACAGCAACTATCCCAACAATCGCAACATCATTCGCAACTACAACAAACGGCACAACAACAACAACAACAATTACAACAATCATCCCAACAACAATAACAACCGCAACAACAACAACAACAACAACAACAATCAGAAGCAGCTATGCCAAAGGTGTGAAAAGTATCACTCGGAGTTCTGCACCAAATTTTGCAACAAGTGTAAAAGAAATGGTTATAGTGCGGTGAAGTGTGAGGTCTACGGACCAGGGGTTAACAGAACGAAAGGAACAAATGGTTTCGGAATGAGTAATGGCGGAGCAAGTAGTGTCGGAGTAAGTTATGCCAATGTAGTTTATTATAAATATGGAAAACCGGGCCACATTATTAGAAATTGCCCGAACCAGGAGAACACGAATGGACAAGGCCACAGAAGAGTTTTCAATATTAATGTGGCAGAGGCACAGGAAGACACAGAGCTTGTTACGGGTACGTTTCTTATTGATAATAAATCTGCTTACATTTTATTTGATTCGGGTGCGGATAGAAGCTATATGAGTAGAGATTTTTGTGCAAAATTAAGTTGTCCATTGATGCCGTTGGATAGTAAATTTTTACTCGAATTAGCAAACGGTAAATTAATTTCAGCAGATTATATATGCCGGAATCGAGAAATTAAACTGGGTAGCGAAATATTTAAGATTGATTTGATACCAGTAGAGTTAGGGAGTTTTGATGTAATAGTTGTCATGGACTGGCTGAAGGAGATGAAAGCAGAGATCGTATGTTACAAAAATGCAATTCGCATTGTACGAGAAGAAGAAGAACCCTTAATGGTGTACGGAGAAAAGGGCAACACGAAGTTACATCTTATTAGTAATTTAAAAGCACAAAAACTAATAAGAAAAGGTTGCTTTGCTGTTCTAGCACACGTCGAGAAAGTACAAACTGAAGAAAAGAGCATCAATGATGTTCCCGTCGCGAAAGAATTTCCCGATGTATTTCCGAAAGAATTACCGGGACTACCTCCACATCGATCTGTTGAATTTCAAATAGATCTTGTACCAGGAGCTGCACCAATAGCTCGTGCTCCTTACAGACTCGCACCGGTGAGATGAAAGAACTGCAAAGCCAACTGCAAGAACTATTAGAACGTGGTTTCATTCAACCAAGCACATCACCATGGGGAGCTCCTATTTTGTTTGTCAAGAAGAATGATGGTACATTTAGGTTGTGTATTGACTAAAGAGAGTTGAATAAACTTACCATCAAAAACCGTTATCCACTGCCGAGAATTGACATCTTATTTGATCAACTACAAGGCTCGTCGGTTTATTCAAAAATCGATTTACGTTCTGGATATCATCAAATGCGAGTAAAGGAGGATGATATTCCAAAAACTGCTTTTAGGACGCGTTATGGTCATTACGAGTTTATGGTTATGCCGTTTGGATTGACTAACACACCAGCTGTGTTCATGGACCTTATGAACCGAGTGTGTGGGCCATATCTTGACAAGTTTGTCATTGTTTTCATCGATGACATACTTATTTACTCAAAGAATGATCAAGAGCACGAAGAACATTTGAGAAAAGTGCTAGAAGTATTGAGGAAAGAAAAACTGTACGCTAAGTTTTCAAAGTGTGCATTTTGGTTGGAAGAAGTTCAATTCCTCGGTCACATAGTGAACAAAGAAGGTATCCAGGTGGACCCGGCAAAGATCGAAACCGTTGAAAAGTGGGAAACACCAAAAAACTCCGAAGCATATACGTCAATTTTTAGGATTGGCTGGTTACTACAGAAGATTCATCCAAGATTTCTCCAAAATAGCAAAACCCTTGACTGCATTAACACATAAAGGGAAGAAATTTGAATAGAAGGATGAACAAGAGAAGGCGTTTTAGTTATTGATGAAAAAGCTAACTACGGCACCTATATTGTCATTGCCTGAAGGGAATGATGATTTTGTGATTTATTGTGACGTATCAAAGCAAGGTCTCGGTTGTGTATTAATGCAACGAACGAAGGTGATTGCTTATGCATCTAGACAATTGAAGATTCACGAGCAAAATTATACGACTCACGATTTGGAATTGGGTGCTGTTGTTTTTGCATTAAAGACTTGGAGGCATTATTTATATGGGGTCAAAAGTATTATATATACCGACCACAAAAGTCTCCAACATATATTTAATCAGAAGCAACTGAATATGAGACAACGCAGGTGGATTGAACTGCTGAATGATTATGATTTTGAGATTCGATACCACCCAGGGAAGGCTAATGTGGTAGCCGACGCTTTGAGTAGAAAGGACAGAGAACCTATACGGGTAAAAGCTATGAATATAATTATTCGTACTAACCTTACTACTCAAATAAAGGAGGCGCAACAGGGGGTTGTAAAAGAAAGAAAGTTGAAGAATGAGATACCCAAAGGATCAGAGAAACATCTTAATATTCGGGAAGACGGAACCCGGTATAGGGCTGATAGAATTTGGGTACCAAGGTTTGGAGATGTGAGAGAAATGGTACTTAGAGAAGCTCATAAAACCAGATACTCAATACATCCTGGAACGGGGAAGATGTACAAGGATCTCAAGAAACATTTTTGGTGGCCAGGTATAAAAGCCGATGTTGCTAAATACGTAGGGGAATGTTTGCCGTGTTCTAAGGTTAAAGCGGAGAATCAGAAACCATCAGGTCTACTACAACAACCTGAAATCCCTGAATGGAAATGGGAAAACATTACCATGGATTTCATTACTAAATTGCCAAGGACTGCAAGTGGTTATGATACTATTTTGGTAATAGTTGATCGTCTCACCAAGTCAGCACACTTCCTGTCAATGAGAGAAGATGACAAAATGGAGAAGTTGGCGCGATTGTATTTGAAGGAGGTTATCTCCAGACATGGAATACCCGTCTCTATTATCTCTGATAGGGATGGTAGATTTTTTTCAAGGTTCTGGCAGACGTTGCAACAAGCATTGGGGACTCGTCTAGACATGAGTACTGCCTATCATCCACAAACTAATGGGCAGAGCGAAAGGACGATATAAACGCTTGAAGACATGCTACGAGCATGTGTTATTGATTTCGGAAACAGTTGGGATCGACACCTACCGTTAGCAGAATTTTCCTACAACAACAGTTATCATTCTAGTATTGAGATGGCGCTGTTTGAGGCACTTTATGATAGAAAGTGCAGGTCTCCGATTTGTTGGAGTGAAGTGGGGGATAGACAGATTACGGGTCCGGAGATAATTCAAGAAACTACCGAGAAGATCATCCAAATTCAACAACGATTGAAAACTGCCCAAAGTCGACAAAAGAGCTATGCGGACATTAAAAGAAAAGATATAGAATTTGAGATTGGAGAGATGGTCATGCTTAAGGTTTCACCTTGGAAAGGCGTTGTTCGATTTGGTAAACGGGGGAAACTAAATCCAAGGTACATTGGACCATTCAAGATTATAGCTCGTGTAGGACCAGTAGCTTACTAAATAGAGCTACCTCAACAACTCGCGGCTGTACATAACACTTTCCACGTCTCGAATTTGAAGAAATGTTTTGCTAAAAAAGATCTCACTATTCTGTTGGACGAAATCCAAATCAATGAAAAACTTCAATTCATTGAAGAACCCGTCGAAATAATGGATCGTGAGGTTAAGAGACTTAAGCAAAACAAGATACCGATTGTTAAGGTTCGATGGAATGCTCGTAGAGGACCCGAGTTTACCTGGGAGCATGAAGATTAGATGAAGAAG
Source organism: Rutidosis leptorrhynchoides (assembly GCF_046630445.1). Lineage (NCBI taxonomy): Eukaryota > Viridiplantae > Streptophyta > Magnoliopsida > Asterales > Asteraceae > Rutidosis > Rutidosis leptorrhynchoides. The sequence continues at coordinate 680,127,935 of NC_092334.1, read as the reverse complement.
AAATACCCTCATCTATTTCCAGAAGATTCGTCAACACCTTCAACAGCTTAAAATTTCGGGACGAAATTTATTTAATGGGTAGGTACTGTAGTGACCCAAACTTTTCCATGTTTATATATATTAATTGAGATTGATATTTACATGACTAAATGTTTCCAACATGTTAAGCAATCAAACTTGTTAAGACTTGATTAAATGAAATAAGTTTCATATAGACAATTGATCACCCAAGTTGACCGACGATTCACGAACGTTACAAATTTGTAATAACTACATGTTGTGGTATATATAGACATATATATATGGTTGACATGAGATTATGATGAGTAAGTATCTCACTAAGTATATTAACAATGTGTGATATACATAAGAAATGAGATTACTAAGTTAAGAAACTCGAAATGATATATATAACGATTATCGTTATGATAACGTCTACTAAATACATATGTATCATATTAAGATATTGATACACTATATTTAACATGATAAAATGATATTTAAATATATCATTAAGTGTGTTAACAATGAACTACATATGTAAAAACAAGACTACTAACTCAAGAATTACGAAACGAGACATATATGTAACGATTATCGTTGTAACGATATTTTAATGTATATATCATATTAAGAGATATTCATACATCATAATATCATGATAATATAATAATTTAACATCTCATTTGATATAATAAACATTGGGTTAACAACATTAATTGAGATCGTTAACTTAAAGGTTTCAAAACAACACTTACATGTAACGACTAACGAAGACTTAACGACTCCATTAGAATGTATATACATGTTGTGTTTTGATATGTATTCTTACAATTTTGAAAGACTTCAAGACACATATCAAAGTACTTCTACTTAACAAAAATACTTACAATTACATCCTCGTTCAGTTTCATCAACAATTCTACTCGTATGCACCCGTATTCGTACTCGTACAATACACAGCTTTTAGATATATGTACTATTAGTATATACACTCCAATGATTAGCTCTTAGCAGCCCATGTGAGTCACCTAACACATGTGGGAATCATCATTTGGCAACTAGCATGAAATATCTCATAAAATTACAAAAATATTAGTAATCATTCATGACTTATTTACATGAAAACAAAATTACATATCCTTTATATCTAATCCATATACCAACGACCAAAAAACACCTACAAACACTTTCATTCTTCAATTTTCTTCATCTAATTGATCTCTCTCAAGTTCCATCTTTAAGTTCTAAGTGTTCTTCATAAATTCCATAAGTATAGTTTCATAAAAATCAAGAATACTTCCAAGTTTGTAAGTCTACTTCCAAGCTTTCTAATCCATTCTAAGTAATCATCTAAGATCAAGGAATCTTTGTTATTTACAGTAGGTTATCTTTCTAATTCAAGGTAATATTCATATTCAAACTTTGATTCAATTTCTACAACTATAACAATCTTATTTCGAGTGAAAATCTTACTTGAACTGTTTTCGTGTCATGATTCTGTTTCAAGAACTTTCAAGCCATCCAAGGATCCTTTGAAGCTAGATCCATTTTTCTCATTTCCAGTAGTTTTATCCAGAAAACTTGAGGTAGTAATGATGTTCATAACATCATTCGATTCATACATATAAAGCTATCTTATTCGAAGGTTTAAACTTGTAATCACTAGAACATAGTTTAGTTAATTCTAAACTTGTTCACAAACAAAAGTTAATCCTTCTAACTTGACTTTTAAAATCAACTAAACACATGTTCTATATCTATATTATATGCTAACTTAATGATTTAAAACCTGGAAACACGTTGAACACCATAAAATCGGATATACGCCGTCGTAGTGAAACCGGGGGCTGTTTTGGTTTGGATAATTAAAAACTATGATAAACTTTGATTTAAAAGTTGTTCTTCTGGGAAAATAATTTTTCATATGAACATGAAACTATATCCAAAAATCTTGGTTAAACTCAAAGTGAAAGTATGTTTTTCAAAATGGTCATCAAGATGTCGTTCTTTCGACGGAAATGACTACCTCTTTAGTAATTGACTTGTAACTTAAATTTCTGACTATAAACCTATACTTTTTCTGTTTGGATTCTTAAATTAGAGTTAAATATGAAACCATAGCAATTTTATTCACTTAAAACGGATTTAAAATGAAGAAGTTATGGGTAAAACAAGATTGGATATTTTTGATCTTTTTAGCTACGGGAAATGTTTAACAAATCTATACAAATCATATCCTAGCTAACTTATATTGTATTATACATGTATTCTAATATATTATGTAATCTTGGGATACCATAGACACGTATGCAAATGTTTTGGCATATCATATCGACCCATGTATATATATTATTTGGAACAACCATAGACACTCTATATGCAGTAATGTTGGAGTTAGCTATACAGAGTTGAGGTTGATTCCAAAAATATATATACTTTGAGTTGTGATCTAGCCTGAGACGTGTATACACTGGGTCATGGATTGATTCAAGATAATATATCGATTTATTTCTGTACATCTAACTGTGGACAACTAGTTGTAGGTTACTAACGAGGACAGCTGACTTAATACACTCAAATCTTTAAAACATAATAAAAATGGTTGTAATTATATTTTGATCATACTTTGATATATATGTACATATTTGTATAGGTTCATGAATCGATCCGTGGCCAAGTCTTATTTCCGAGGAAGGAAATATCTGTGAAAGTGAATTATAGTCTCACTTTTAAAATCTAATATTTTTGGGATGAGAATACATGCAGGTTTTATAAATAATTTACAAAATAGACACAAGTACGTGAAACTACATTCTATGGTTGAATTATTGAAATCGAATATGCCCCTTTTTATTAAGTCTGGTAATCTAAGAATTAGGGAACAGACACCCTAATTGACGCGAATCCTAAAGATAGATCTATTAGGCCTAACAAACCCCATCCAAAGTACCGGATGCTTTAGTACTTCGAAATTTATATCATATCCGAAGGGTGTCCCGGAATGATGGGGATATTCTTATATATGCATCTTGTTAATGTCGGTTACCAGGTGTTCACCATATGAATGATTTTTATCTCTATTATGGGATGTGTATTGAAATATGAAATCTTGTGGTCTATTGTTACGATTTGATATATATAGGTTAAACCTATAACTCACCAACATTTTTGTTGACGTTTAAAGCATGTTTATTCTCAGGTGAATACTAAGAGCTTCCGCTATTGCATACTAAAATAAGGACAAGATTTGGAGTCTATGTTTGTATGATATTGTATAAAAACTGCATTCAAGAAACATATGTCGATGTAATATATTTCTATTGTAAACCATTATGTAATGGTCATGTGTAAACAGTATATTTTAGATTATTATTATTTGATAATCTATGTAATGCTTTTAAAACCTTTATTGATAAAATAAAGGTTATGGTTGTTTTAAAAATGAATGCAGTCTTTGAAAAACGTCTCATATAGAGGTCAAAACCTCGCAATGAAATCAATTAATATGGAACGTTTATAATCAATATGAACGGGACATTTCACTCTAGTCCTTTACTAAACGTTCGGGCCCCAATCAACTTGTTATTACACATAGACGGGCTAAAACGTGTTCCATTTTCACACTATCCTTTCCATCTTGAAGGGACTTTTGAAATTCCATGATCATTAAAACTCTCACTTTCGGGTCAAATTCCCGTATCAATCACTCCTATGATCACATCTTTCCCATACGACGAGACTGGCTATATTCCCGAACCACGGTTAAGTCCAAGAAACTTTGGTGTATGTGTCGTGAACATCTTTCCAAATGACTCTTTATACGTGGTTAAATGAGCTGGAGAGTTTTCTATCTCGGTTAACTGACAAGGTGTGAGCTTGGCACTAAACCCATTCATTACATGAGTATAAGAATACAAAAACGTCTCTTTATCTTCGGGACAAACCGAAGATAATGACTTTACTGTATGTTGGTGCCATAACTCATGGTTCAAAAAGTGGTCGGGTTTTTGTGAATGGTCCATGTGAATGATATATGCTTGGGACATCTTAGGTTCTGTTGATGCAATAGTGAACCTAGTTAGCAGAACCATAAACACCAAACAGCTAAAAAACAGTCCCATTACTGCTAGTAACTAAACTTGATAATATTGAGAGATGAGGGTTTAGCAAAAGAGTAACTACATATATATAATGTTTCAATTTCAAGTTTAAAGACGAAGTCTACTTTTCGACGTATATTCCTAAGTCATCTTAGACAAAATCCTAAACACCTTTGTTTATTTATATAGAGAGCTTACTTTGAAAGTGCATGTTATAATACGATAAAACATCATTCTTGATTTAACAATGACCATACATTTGAGTATGTACGTACATGAGTTATTTGTTCATAGTTATTTTCGATAAACCAGTTATCTGCCAAGGCTAAGGCCGGCGTAAGATATCTGCTTTCTTATTTTATTTTGAGTTATGTCATTCTACTTGAAATCGTAGATACAAACATAGTTCTATTTTCACTTCTTTTTCTCTTAACAAGAACTCTAACGTATATACTTATTCGTTGATAGAGGTGGTCAGTTCCTTGAATGGGTCAAAGGTCTTTGTAATGACGTACCTCATGCCAAGTGGAGCAGGTGGAGTAGAAACACCCCCATAATACATGTCATAATTACAAAAAACATGGAGGACATGGAGGCCATATGCCCGAACCACGATTAAGTCCAAGAAATTTCGGTGTATATGTATCGTGAATATTTTTCCAAATGACTCTTCATACGTGGTTAGATGAGCTGGAGAATTTTCTAGTTCGGTTAATTGACAAGGAGTGTAGATGAGCTGGAGAATTTTCTAGTTCGGTTAATTGACAAGGAGTGAGTTTCACACTAAACCCGTTCATTACATGTGTATAAGAATACAATCAAGTCTCTTTATCTTCAGGACAAACCGATGATAACATCTTGACTGTATGTCAGTGCCATAACTCATGGTTCGAGAAGTGACCGGGTTGGTGCATAATGTTAGTCCCAAGTTCACTATAAGCGATACGTTGTGGTAGTATGCGGTGTGTAATAGTATATGTGTTAATATATGTTTAATGTTTATTTACACACTGTTTGGGCAACCGCACGGATGCAGAATGCATCCGTACAGGTTCAGTGTGCAACCGCACGGTTGCATCCTGCAACCGCACTATTGCAAGTGCTGGTAATATTTAATGTTTATCTCGGGTTCATTGCTAGGGTTACTAACTCTAAACCCTTTCAACTTTTGTATCTGACATCCAGAACTTCTAACACTCTTGTGGGTTGATCTTAATCATCCTAAAGTCTAATATCTTGGTAAGATCATAGTTTTGTTTAATTGTTTTGATATAAAACCCAATATCGAGTTATTCCGCACTCGATATTGAAGTATAGATCATTTAATCCTGTTTACACGATCCTACAAGTGGTATCAGAGCCGTAGGTTTGATTATACGATCGGTTTTTGTGTAAAAATCGTGTCTAAAAGTTTGGGTTTCGTGTTTTTTATAAGAAATCATCAAATCTTTCAGTGTTGATGTTTTAATCCGTGTGTAAGTAACTAGAACGGGGTGAATAGTTACCTAATACGATTTTTAAAACTATTTTGATGATCGATAAGATTTGAACAATACTTGATCACCTTAATCAACTCAAACCAATGTGTGGTGTGTTTATGTTTGTGATAGTGCGGAATGTAAAGTAAATAACATAAACACAAGGATTTATAGTGGTTCGGGTGGATGTTAAGTAATCCACCTTAATCCACTCCCCGATTCACTAATCGATATTTTTGCTTCACTAAGCACTTTTTACCAAATCCGGTGGAGATCCGATTTACAAGCCTTGTACTTCTTCTTAGACAACAAACCTAATCCTTCTATCCCTTTGAAGGATTACCTCCAACTTAGATCAACTTGTCTTCAACTTGGTCAAGTATTAATCTCCAATGAGATTAATCAACCTCCTAATTCCCTTTAAGGAAGATGATAGCTAAGCTAGCATATGCTTCTATTTACAAAGTACAAAGACTCACTCTTTTTCAGTGATGATAATCCTAAGACAATTCTAAGGATTAATACAACACTATGTAAACTCACAAAGATAAGAGTTTGAAAGTAAGTTTACAAACACCCATTTTATAATCTATGAGATTATAAAACTTCTCTTGCTAATCACAAACATATGTATGAATGTTATGTTCTTGTAATTCTCTGATGATTTTGAGTTGTAGCATGCAAGAGGTCCAAGTCTTCAAAGTTCTCCAAGTCTTGCTATTTATACGGAGAGATAAAAAGTCACATTGTCTGCGGCTTGACCTAGGGTCGACCGTGGGTCGAACGTACGTGGTTCAGTCCAAAATATATATCCGTTGTATAGACGTTTGAATCAGTTTTGTACATCATTCCTTGGACACTTTATGTAACGACCCGACTTTTTCGACTTACTTTTGCGCTTGTTACTTTCTTCGAAACTGCGTATTTGTGCGTACTGTGTTGGTTTATATCTGGGATCTTATTTTATGTTAATTACTTTCATTAATACCTTACAACGTGCCATTAAGTACTTAGTTACTTAACTTGATCTCCGAATGCTTTTATGACCGTTAGTGTCACTTGACGTTTAGAACGAGCTTAGTGTCACTTGACGTTTGGAACGAGCTATATGTTTTGATACACGTTTGACTTTGGTCATAATTGGAATATTATGACTACGTAATACTAATTATTATTTCCTAATAACAATTACTTGGGTTTTTGGTTGCTTAATTACGCTTAGTAATTTACTTATGCTCACTAGTTAGTCTTGTTGGACTTTCTACCTTGTTGGACTTTAGCCCACCCTACTCTAGCTAATGGACTATTTAATTAGCCCAATTTTAATAAGTTAATAATCCACTAATATGAAAGACAAATACCCATTAATAAGAGCCAACATACTAGCATTTTTGTTCACTATTGCCATACATGTTGCATGAGATCCTAACATAAGCACCACCTTTAGACCACCACTAACCAAAAAATAAAAAGGTGTCCCCCTTGTCCCCCCCATACCCACGGTCACCACCACCAATCCTCAATATAAATACCAAGCTATTCTCACCCATTTTACACTTGATCTCATTCTCATTTTACACACACTTACTCTCTAGTCTTTCTCACTCTAAAAAGTGTAAGTTTTAAATTTTCTTCTTCTTCTTCTTCTTCTTCTTCTTCTCTTCTTCACGTACACGACATCATCATCATCATCATCATCATAAGATCAGGCTTTTTAGCTTCTTGATCTTGTTATATCTTGTAGATTCAAACTTTGATTTGAATCCTTCATGAAAATGGAAGATTCAAGCTTTCTAGCTTTGAATCTTCATTACTTTTGTTAGATCTAAGTTTTCTAACTTATGATCTCATTTATTTTGTTAAAAGATCAAAACTTGTGTTTATGATCTTCATGAAACTTGAAGATCTAGCCTTTTGCTTTAAGGATCTTCAAGAACATTAAAGATCCAAGCTTTCTAGCTTAGGGTTTCATTATTTTGTTAAAGATCTTAGCTTTTTAGCTTATGGTCTCATTACTTTTACTAGATCTTAGCTTTCTAGCTTATGGTCTCATTAATCTTGTAAAGATCCAAGCTTTCTGTAGTGACCCGAACTTTTCCATGTTTATATATATTAAATGAAATTGTTATTTACATGATTAAGTGTTTCCAACATGTTAAGCAATCAAACTTGTTAAGACTTGATTAATTGAAATAGGTTTCATATAGACAATTGACCACCCAATTTGACCGGTGATTCACGAACGTTAAAACTTGTAAAAACTATATGATGACATATGTATGATTATATATATAGTTAACATGATATTATGATAAGTAAGTATCTCATTAGGTATTTTAACAATGCGTTATATACATAAAATTGAGTTTATTGAATTAAGAAACTCGAAACGATATATATAACGATTATCGTTAAAACAACGTCTTACTAAATACATATGAATCATATTAAGATATTGATACACTATGTTTAATCATGATAAATGATAAGTAAACATGTCATTAAGTGTATTAACAATGAACTACATATGTAAAAACAAGACTACTAACTTAATGATTTCAAAACGAGACATATATGTAACGATTATCGTTGTAACAACATTTAACTGTATATATATCATACTAAGATATATTAATATATCATAATATCATGATAATGTAATAATTTAACATCTCTTTAGATATAATAAACAATGGGTTAACAACATTTAACAAGATCGTTAACCTAAAGGTTTCAAAACAACATTTACATGTAACGACTAACGATGACTTAACGACTCAGTTAAAATGTATATACATGTAGTGTTTTAATATGTATTCATACACTTTTGAAAGACTTCAAGACACTTATCAAAATACTTCTACTTAACAAAAATGCTTACAATTACATCCTCGTTCAGTTTGATCAACAATTCTACTCGTATGCACCCGTATTCGTACTCGTACAATACATAGATTTTAGATGTATGTACTATTGGTATATATACTCCAATAATCAGCTCTTAGCAGCCCATGTGAGTCACCTAAAAAATGTGGGAACCATCATTTGGAGACTAGCATGAAATATCTCATAAAATTACAAAAATATTAGTAATCATTCATGACTTATTTACATGTAAACAAAATTACACATCCTTTATATCTAATCCATATACCAACGACCAAAAACACCTACAAACACTTTCATTCTTCAATTTTCTTCATCTAATTGATCTCTCTCAAGTTCTATCTTCAAGTTCTAAGTGTTCTTCATAAATTCTACAAGTTCTAGTTTCATAAAATCAAGAATACTTCCAAGTTTGCTAGCTTACTTCCAATCTTGTAAAGTGATCATCCAACCTCAAGAAATCTTTATTATTTGCAGTAAGATACCTTTCTAATACAAGATAATACTCATATTCAAACTTTGATTCAATTTCTATAACTATAACAATCTTATTTCGAGTGAAAATCTTGCTTGAACTTGTTTTCGTGTCATGATTCTGCTTCAAGAACTTTCAAGCCATCCAAGGATCCTTTGAAGCTAGATCTATTTTTCTCATTTACAGTAGGTTTATTCACAAAACTTGAGGTAGTAATGATGTTCATAACATCATTCGATTCATATATATAAAACTACCTTATTCAAAGGTTTAAACTTGTAATCACTAGAACATAGTTTAGTTAATTCTAAACTTGTTTGCAAACAAAAGTTAATCCTTCTAACTTGACTTTTAAAATCAACTAAATACATGTTCTATATCTTTATGATATGCTAACTTAATGATTTAAAACCTGGAAACACGAAAAACACCGTAAAACCGGATATACGCCCTCGTAGTAACACCGCGAGCTGTTTTGGGTTTGATAATTAAAAACTATGATAAACTTTGATTTAAAAGTTGTTCTTCTGGGAAAATGATTTTTCTTATGAGCATGAAACTATATCTAAAAATCATGGTTAAACTCAAAGTGGAAGTATGTTTTTCAAAATGGTCATCAAGACGTCGTTCTTTCGACTAAAATGACTACCTCTTACAAAAATGACTTGTAACTTATATTTCAGACTATAAACCTGATAATGCTAAAAACGAATATATATTTCATAGCATTATTCCTCAAGAAAGACAAGCTTTTAGTTGCAATTGTTCTATTTAAAAGTGATATTCGTTTAAATAATAAAAGGTGAAGACAAAAGACAGATTCGACGAATTGAAGACGCAAACGACCAAAAAGCTCAAAAGTACAAAAGACAATCAAAGAGGTTCCAATTATTGATAAGAAACGACTCAAAATTACAAGAGTACAAGATTCAAAACGCAAAGTACAAGATATTAAATTGTACGCAAAGACGTTCGAAAATCCGGAACCGGGACCAGAGTCAACTCTCAACGCTCGACGCAACGGACTAAAAATTACAAGTTAACTATGTATATAAATATAATATAATATATAATTAATTATATTATTTATATATATATATTATATTTATAAAATAAATCGTCGGCAAGAAAGACTCCAAAATGGAGTGAGCTGTATTTACAAACTCCGCGACTCGCGGAGTTTGAAGGCAAAAAATGCCGCGAGTCGCGGAGCCCCAAAGTTTGAAACTCCCTATAAAGCCAATCGAATTCTGATCATTTTTGATAACATATATCCATCCATCTCTCTATCTATATCGTAATATTTATATTTATAATTTATATTTTAATTTTAATTTTAATTATAATTCTAATAATAAGGGTATGTTAGCGAATATTGTACGGGTGTAAGTCGAAATTCTGTCCGTGTAACGCTACGATATTTTTAATCATTGTAAGTCATGTTCAACCTTTTTACATTAATGTCTCGTAGCTAAGTTATTATTATGCTTATTTAATCCGAAGTAATCATGATGTTGGGCTAATTACTAAAATTGGGTAATTGGGCTTTGTACCATAATTGGGGTTTGGATAAAAGAACGACACTTGTGGAAATTAGACTATGGGTTATTAATGGGTTTTATATTAATTAAACAATACCTTGTTAATTTAATATACAAACTTATAATTCGACGTATTTATATATAACCACATACGCTTGACTGGGTACGGTGGGCGGGATATCTATAAATACCAATAATTATTCATTTTACCGGATACGGAACTGGATTAATAGTTAATAGACTTGTTGAAACAGGGGTGAATTACATTCAAGGGTAATTGGTGTAATTGTTAACAAAGTAGTAAAACCTTGGTTTACACGCAGTTGATAATCTGGTGTATTCATTAAACAAAGTATTAAAACCTTGTTACAATTCGAATCCCCAATTAGTTGGAATATTTGACTTCGGGAATAAGAATAATTTGACGAAGGCTTTCGCTCTTTATATTTATGACTGATGGACTATTATGGACAAATCCGTATGGACATATTAAATAATCCAGGACAAAGGACAATTAACCCATGGGCATAAAACTAAAATCAACACGTCAAACATCATGATTACGGAAGTTTAAATAAGCATAATTAATTTATTTCATATTTTATTTCCTTTATTTTATATTTAATTGCACTTCTAATTATCGCATTTTTATTTATTGTTATTGTATTTAATTGCACTTTTAATTATCGTACTTTTTAATTATCGCAAGTTTATTTTATCGCTCTTTTATTATTCGCAATTTCATTATCGTTATTTACTTTACGCTTTAATTTAAGTCTTATATTTATTTTTAATATTTTACATTTGGTTTTAACTGCGACTAAAGTTTTAAAATCGACAAACCGGTCATTAAACGGTAAAAAACCCCTTTATAATAATAATATTACTTATATATATATATTTGTATTTTTATAAAAGTAAACTAATATAGCGTTAAGCTTTGTTTAAAAAAGATTCTCTGTGGAACGAACCGGACTTACTAAAAACTACACTACTGTACGATTAGGTACACTGCCTATAAGTGTTGTAGCAAGGTTTAAGTATATCCATTCTATAAATAAATAAATGTCTTGTGTAAAATTGTATCGTATTTAATAGTATTTTCCTGCCGAAATTTAATAGTATTTTATATACACCTCGCGAAACATCAAGTTATTTTTGGCGCCGCTGCCGGGGAAATCTTAAACGCTGGAAGCGCAATGCTAATATAAAAAAAAAGATTTTTAGTTTACTTTTATTAAAATTCGTTTTTATAAAAATACGTTTTAAATATTCGAAAATATAAAAAGAAAAACAAAAATATAAGTATTTTTAAGATTTTGTTAAATATTTAAGTTTTATAAAGTTTCTTTATTTTTATATAAGTTTTATTTAAGTATTTTGTTTTTATTTAAAATATAAAAAAAAAGAAAATCAAAACCGAAAAAAAATAATTATATATAAATCTATTTTTTTGATTGTTATTTATAAAATTATAAAGTATTTTATTTTTATCTTAGTTTTTAAGATAAGTCCTATTTAAATTATATAAATATATTAATTAAATTAAAAACAGAAAAGAAAAAAAAACGCGTCGAATTTTAAACAAGCTGTCATTTGAATTTCGGAACCCCGCGACTCGCGGGGTTTGCTGCTTGGAATACCGCAAGTCGCGGAGCTGCTCTGACGCCACCGACAGAAACCCTAAACATCATTAATTACGGGGTATTTATTAATTATTATTATTATAAACCCTAATTATCTATTATTATTATAATTAAGTTTTATTTTAAAGTTTCTTTTTATTTAATTTGTTTTATTTAGTTAAATTAGTTTAATTAAATTGTAAAATTAATAGTTTTAATAAATAAATAATATAAAAATAATATTTTTATAAAAATTGTAATTTTTACAACTTTTTGTATATTTTTATATTTTGTCCCTTTTTAATCGTTTTAGCGTAATATTTGTATTTTTAGCTCATATTTAGTTTTAAACTTAGTTTTTGCCATAGTTATTTTTACTTCTAGATTTTTAGGCTTTGCCGTAGAATTCCTTAAGTGCTTTTTCTTTAGACTAAGATTTAGGTACTTTAGAATTTTGCGACGCCTTTTTAAGTTTTAGTTTCTTTTTAAGTTATTTCCATTTGGGATTTAGTTTTTCCTGTAAACTTTAATATTTTTAGACGACTTTTACCTATGTATCAATTATCATTCCAATTAGTAATCTCAATTTGCGATTATAATTTTAAGTTAGTTGTGGTAATAAGGTTAGGCTAGTCAAGTGTTTTTAAGTTTTATAAGTTTCTTTTATTTTTCCGTCACCTTTTATTTTTCAACCATTTTTCTTTTTCGACCTTTTTCGACACGCTCTTTTTCTTTCTTATTTCTCGCTATTCTAGTTTTAGGACATAGATTTTTATTCTACTTCTTATCTAAATTTCTAAAAATTACGAAAATTTATTTTAAGTGGTTAAATTGATAGACATCAAAATTTTCTGGTTCGTAGTAATAGTTGGATTTGTACGTGGACCGGGTTATTGGAGCCAAACAGTCCTCAATTATATTGATACCAAACGAATCCTGCCCCTCTGCTGCATCTTTTGGCTATTCGAAACGTGGGCAAAATCAGAAAAGCCTATTGATTGGATAACTTATTATAATTTTTCTTTACTTTTAAAAACTAATAGGATATTAAGTGAATGCACCGAGCAAGACGTTCACCACCTTTTGTACCTTCACCACCTGTAACTAGATCAAGACATTTAGCAAATATTACTGTCGTTGATTTTTCTTTAGAATCGTCATCCAGTCGACCAAGTACTCTAGTTCAAATTTCCGATAATCCATTTTTTGAACCCGACCTCACAATTGAGAATCCGGAGAATATTCAGGAACGATTCGTAGATCCTGAACCACTAAATTTTCCTCCGGAACCACCAATCATTCAAAAAGAGATTGTTGAGGAACGAACCATTAAATCAGAATCCTCTAGTGATTCCGATTCAACAAATTCAATTATGGAGAATCTGGAACCTTTAAGTATGGAAGACCGAATGAGAGCTAAACGCACTGGCCAAGGTCACGCAATTACTCATCCAGACATTAATGCGCCAGATTATGAAATCAAAGGACAAATTCTACACATGGTGACTAATCAATGCCAATTTAGTGGTGCGCCCAAGGAAGATCCAAATGAACATTTACGTACCTTTAATAGGATCTGCACACTATTTAAAATCCGAGAAGTGGAGGATGAACAGATATATCTCATGTTATTTCCCTGGACTTTAAAGGGAGAAGCCAAAGATTGGTTGGAATCGTTACCTGAAGGGGCGATTGATACATGGGATGTTTTAGTTGAAAAATTTCTTAAACAATTCTTTTCGGCATCTAAAGCCGTAAGACTTCAAGGAGAAATTGTTACGTTTACACAGAAGTCAAATGAAACTCTATATGAGGCGTGGACAAGATTTGGAAAGTTGTTAAGAGGATGTCCGCAACATGGTTTAGACACCTGTCAAATAGTACAAATATTCTACCAAGGATGCGACATCACTACAAGGAAAGACATAGATATAGCAGCTGGTGGTTCTATTATGAAGAAAACCGAAACTGATGCTTACAAAATTATTGATAACACTGCTTCCCACTCACATGAGTGGCACCAAGAAAAAGATATCGTTAGATCATCTAAAGCAGCTAGAGCCGATTCTAGCCATGACTTAGATTCCATTTTCGCAAAGATAGATGCTGTCGAGAGACGAATGGAAAAGATGACTAAAGATATTCACTCAATACGAATTAGTTGTGAGCAGTGTGGAGGACCACATTTAACAAAAGATTGTCTCAGTATTGAACTAACAATGGAACAAAGAGAGAATATTTCATACATAAACCAAAGGCCTGGAAATAATTATCAGAATAATTATCAACCGCCAAGACCAATTTACAATCAAAACCAGAATTATAACAAAAATATTCCATACAACAACCAACAAGGTCCTAGCAATCAACAAGTATCCAATAATAATTACAATCAGCAAAGACCTAATTTTCAAAACAAACCACCACAACAAACCGATGATAAAAAGCCGAATTTAGAAGATATGATGACGAAGCTAGTTGAAACTCAAACGCAGTTTTTCACATCTCAAAAACAAACCAATGAACAAAATGCTCAAGCATTTAGAAATCAACAAGCTTCTATTCAAAACTTGGAACAAGAAGTAAGTAACCTAGCAAGGTTAATAGGTGAAAGAAAACCGGAAAGTCTACCTAGTGATACAAATGCTAACCCCCGGAATGAAACAGCTAAAGCTATTACCACAAGAAGTGGTACAACACTTAAACCACCTGAAATACCTGTAACTTTTGATGAAGCTATTCCTACTCCACAAGAACCACAACCTGATCAAGATAAGGAAAAAGAACCGGTAGTTAAAAAGGTTAATGAAGATAACACAGTTAAGGCTAAACCTTATGTTAAATCATACCAACCACCACTTCCTTACCCGAGTAAAATGAAGAAAGAGAAACTTGAAGCCGAGCAATCCAAATTCTTGGATATGTTTAAACAGATAAATGTAAATCTTCCTTTCATTGATGTGATTTCAGGAATGCCTAGATATGCTAAATTCTTGAAAGATCTAATCTCAAATAGAAAGAAAATGGAAGAACTCTCGACTGTTACTATGAATGCTAATTGTTCAGCAGTGCTATTGAATAAGATACCAGAAAAACTATCTGATCCAGGAAGTTTCACAATTCCATGTTTTCTGGGTAGTCTTAGTTCAATAGAAGCATTGGCAGACTTAGGTGCTAGTATAAATCTAATGCCGTATTCACTATACGCTAAACTAGACCTTGGAGAATTGAAACCAACCAGAATAAGCATACAACTAGCCGATAGATCAATAAAATATCCTAGAGGGATAATGGAAAACATGCTAGTAAAAGTTGGTACTTTAGTATTTCCAGTAGATTTTGTTGTTCTGGATATGGAAGAAGATTCTCAAGTTCCTCTCATATTAGGAAGACCATTCTTAAACACGGCTAAATCAATGATAGACGTGTTCGGTAAAAAACTGACCCTAAGTATAGAGGACGAGAGTGTTACCTTTTTAGTTGATAGAGCAATGCAACAACCGCAATCTGCAGATGATACATGTTATTATATTCAAACTATAGATGCACATGCAGAATTATTAGAAGAATTTCCAGAATTACAAGGAACAGGAGAATGTTCTTTAGGAGAAGGTAATGAACCAATTGATGAAGCTGAAATGTTAGCTACACTTATAGCTAATGGATATGAACCAACAACAGAAGAAATTCAAATGCTAAAAGAAGAAGACAGATATCGATACAAATCATCGATAGAAGAACCTCCGAAATTAGAGTTAAAGCCACTTCCAAACCATTTGGAATACGCTTATTTACATGGTGAATCTGAATTACCTGTAATAATATCGTCTTCTCTTACTGAAAATGAGAAATCACAACTCATTTCTGTGTTGAAAGCTCATAAACCAGCCATTGCATGGAAGATTCATGATATTAAAGGAATAAGTCCTTCGTATTGCACACATAAAATCCTTATGGAAGAAGGTCATAAAACGTATGTGCAACGCCAACGAAGACTAAATCCTAATATGCAAGATGTAGTTAAGAAAGAGATTATTAAACTGCTAGATGCAGGTTTAATTTATCCAATTTCTGATAGTCCATGGGTAAGCCCAGTTCAATGCGTGCCTAAGAAGGGTGGCATGACTGTCATTACAAATGAGAAAAATGAGATTATTCCTACTAGGACTGTAACAGGATGGCGTGTGTGTATTGATTATAGAAAATTAAATGACGCCACCAGAAAAGATCACTTTCCCTTACCTTTCATAGATCAAATGTTGGAAAGAGTAGCCGGAAATAGTTACTATTGTTTTCTAGATGGATTTTCCGGATATTTTCAAATTCCAATAGCACCCGAGGACCAAGAGAAAACCACATTCACGTGCCCTTATGGTACTTTTGCTTACAAACGCATGCCATTTGGACTTTGCAACGCCCCTGCAACCTTTCAAAGGTGTATGATGGAGATTTTTCACGACATGATAGAAGAATGCATGGAAGTTTTCATGGATGACTTTTCAGTCTTCGGTGATACATTTGAATCATGTCTAGCTAATCTGGAACGAATGCTTATTAGATGCGAACAATCAAATCTAGTTCTTAATTGGGAGAAATGCCATTTCATGGTTAAAGAGGGCATCGTTCTTGGTTATAAAATTTCAAAAGAAGGAATTGAAGTGGATAGAGCTAAAGTAGATGTAATTGCTAAACTTCCACATCCCACCAATGTTAGAGGAGTTAGGAGTTTTCTAGGGCATGCCGGTTTTTACCGACGTTTCATAAAAGATTTTTCTAAAATTGCCACTCCTATGAATAAACTCCTAGAAAAGGATGCTCCATTCATCTTTTCAGATGAGTGTATCAAATCTTTTAATATTCTTAAAGAGAAACTCACTAATGCGCCGATCATGATAACACCAAATTGGAATCTACCATTTGAACTAATGTGCGATGCAAGTGATTTTGCAATGGGAGCCGTTTTAGGACAAAGGATTGAAAAACGATTTCAACCTATATATTATGCTAGTAAGACGTTACAAGGAGCACAAACGAACTATACAACTACTGAAAAAGAACTCCTTGCTATTGTCTTTGCTTTTGACAAATTTCGTTCATATCTCGTTCTAGCAAAAACGGTGGTCTATACCGACCATTCTGCTCTTAGATACCTATTTTCGAAACAAGATGCTAAACCAAGATTAATCCGTTGGATCTTACTCTTACAAGAGTTTGATATTGAAATCCGAGATAAAAGAGGAGCAGAAAATCTCGCCGCTGATCATCTTTCTCGTCTTGAAAATCCCGAATTAGAAGTTCTAAATGAATCGGCCATACAAGACAACTTTCCTGATGAATATCTATTGAAGATAGATTATAAAGAAATTCCATGGTTTGCAGACTATGAAAACTATTTAGTATGTGGATTCCTTGAAAAAGGATTATCGTACCAAAGACGAAAGAAATTCTTCAGTGATATAAAACACTATTTTTGGGAAGATCCACATTTGTTTAAAAGTTGCCCCGATGGAATAATACGCCGATGTGTATTTGGAGATGAAGTTAGTAAAATATTAAACCATTGTCACACAGGACCAACAGGAGGGCATTATGGGCCTCAACTAACAGCAAGAAAAGTTTATGATGCTGGATTCTATTGGCCTACAATTTACAAAGACTCACACCTTCTTTGCAAATCCTGTGATGCTTGTCAAAGGGCCGAAAAAATAAGTCAACGTGATGAAATGCCACAAAATGTCATACAAGTATGTGAAGTATTTGTCATTTGGGGTATTGACTTTATGGGTCCATTTCCAAAATCTCATAATAATCTATATATACTCGTAGCCATTGATTATGTATCTAAATGGGCGGAAGCACAAGCTCTCCCAACTAACGATGCACGAGTTGTAGTCAACTTTTTAAAACGTCTTTTTGCAAGGTTTGGAACACCGAAAGCTTTAATAAGTGATCGGGGTACTCATTTCTGTAATAATCAACTTGAGAAAGTTCTTAAAAGATATGGAGTAACTCATAAAATCTCCACTGCATATCATCCACAAACAAGTGGACAAGTTGAAAATACCAACCGAGCTTTAAAACGTATTCTAGAGAAAACCGTAGCATCAAATCCGAAGGAATGGTCCATTAAATTGGAGGATGCACTCTGGGCTTTTAGAACAGCCTACAAAACTCCAATTGGAACCACACCTTTTAGACTTGTTTATGGAAAAGCATGTCATCTTCCAGTAGAAATTGAACACAAAGCATTTTGGGCTTTGAAGACATGTAATCTTGATTTACATGAAGCCGGACGTCTACGATTAAGTCAACTAAACGAATTAGAAGAATTAAGACATGAAGCATACGAAAATTCGTTAATCTATAAAGAAAGAACGAAGAAATGGCATGATAAAAGAATCAGAAGTTCAAAAGAATTTAAAGAAGGAGACAGAGTTCTTCTTTTCAATTCACGATTCAAGCTATTTCCTGGAAAATTGAAATCAAGATGGTCTGGACCATTCATAGTCAAAAGAGTTTTCCCATACGGAACAGTAGAATTGATAAATTCAAATGGGATTGAATTTAAAGTTAATGGTCACAGAGTTAAACATTACATACATGGTCCGATGGAAGTTGACAATGAAGTTAATCATAATTTCACCACCAAAGAAAACCTTCAAAATGAAAACATAAATATGTTATCAACAACAAATGAAAAATCAAGATTAGAATATAAGGAGGATTCAAATTTGAGTGATGAAGAAGAATTCTTATACAAACCTCCCATTCCAAGAAACGAAGAAAAATGTGAACAAGAAATTCAAATAGAAGTGAAAAAACCAAGGAAAGAACACCCGAAAAAGGTTTACAAACCAACTCGACTTACTAAAGCAGGAGACCCGGGTGAATTTATCATTTCTTGCTTACTTAATGATGGTGCTGTATATAATGGACTCGCAGATTTAGGAGCAAGTGCAAATATTATGCCTCTTTTCTTATACAAAAGATTAGGCATGGGTAAATTAAAACCAACCAAAATAGGTGTTCAATCATTTGACCAAACCATTAAACACCCGGTTGGAATAGCAAATAATTTACTTGTTAACGTGGGAAGTTTGACCTTTGTTGCAAACTTCATAGTGATTAATATGGAGGAAAACCTTGATGTTCCTCTAATTCTAGGTCGCCCATTTTTAGCAACCACCGAGGCATTCATTGATGTAAGAGAAGGTAGAATGACACTTAGGGATGGTGATACATCGATCACCTTTGTGAACCGAAAGTTTAGATCTCCACAAACCAAAACTGTTAGACCAATAAAAATGCATAAGGGTGGGGAAGATGAAGAAACACTTAATGATGATCCAATCACAAAGAATGCCGTTGATGATACGAAATTAGATGAACCCATTTTTAACAGTTCAACGAAGAAACTTTATAAACGGATTCACGATGCTAAGATTAAAGGAAACTTTAAGCTATATAACCGATTAATATCCAATTTATCGTCAAAAGAAAAGGCAGTGTTAGTTGAATTTGTGAAAGTTACGGAGGAAATCAACAAATGGATTGAAGTAAAAGTCAAAGATATACAAGTTGTTGATGATTTAATTGAAAATAATGTTAATCACAATTTCAACTAAGTATAGGGGGTTTATGTATTTCTGTTAGAGTTAGATTGTCTGTTTTCGTGCAGTTCTCGAAAATGGAACCCGAATGGTCTTTCCTTAGCAGACCCTAAAGAACTAGTCTTCTCCCCCCATTCTGAATTTTTATTTTTTTAGGTTTTTACAAAATGAAGACTGCCTGTGAACTAAACCATGGTCTAATGCTACATGCTTTGATCACTAAACGTAATAATGACACACTACCGAGTGAAATAGTATCAGTAATCAGAGAAAGATTGGACGGAGTTAGAAAAGAATCCAGATGCGAAGATAATAAGTTACAATTTGGTAAAGGAAAATCAAAATCCGCAGCGAAAAGAAGAGCACGACACCTAGAAAGATGTCACAAATGCGGAAAATGGTCACATGGAGGTAAATGTTCAAATAATCAAACCTATTCAAATACCGAATTTGTTACTTTATGCAGAGATGGACCGTTCGTATGTTTAGAAGAGAAAACACTGAATGCTTGAGGTTACGCCTATGTAGCCATGGAAAACCAATTAAACCGACTATCTTATGAATGGGATAGATCATATAACTAAGAAATCTATTTCACAAGTAAGTCTGTACAGTCTTTATTTTTATTATTTTTATTTTTAACCTTTTGATAATAAACGCTAATTTGTTCGCTATAAAGTATTAAATTGGTATTGAATAAAATTAGGTTTGGCGACCGAAATTATTGATATCATTCAAAAATTTATTACATCACTGCGAAATTTAACGTTTATTCTTAAGGTATAAATATCTTTAATCAATCAACCCAAAATATTTCAAAAATTCGTCATGAGTTAAATTAGGTCTTGGAACAGAAATTACTTTACCGAAAAGAGGGGCGCATATTTTTGATAATATTTGATTGATTAAAGTGGGATAAAAAGCCAAAAAGATTTTTAATTTTATTTTTACCATGTTTTTAAAATTAATATATAAATCTTAAATTAATATTGTAAACTTTATAAAATCAATATATTTAAAATTGTAAATATTTGAAAAATTAATATAAGTTTGGTGTGAATTTATAATATGAATTTTTAAATTAAGTTTGGTGTGAATTTTTAAAATATGAATTTTATTTTTATGCATTTCAAATTTTAAGTTTGGTGTGAATTTTTAATATTAATTTTGAATTTTATATTTAAGTTGTGTGAATTTAAAAACAAAAATTTACTTTATCTCATTAAGTTAAAAATATGATTTTTAAAATTCGTCGTAAGTTGAAGACTAGGTCTTTAAACCGAAATTGCTTTACCCAAGGGAGGGACGAGAACTTTTATTATCATTATTTTTAATCTTATTGAATTAAAGTATGCCACAAACATTAAAAAACCCAAAAATCTTAGCTTTTAAAACAATCGCTACAAAAAGACAAATTTTAAAATTTTGTCGAAGGACGGACTAGGACATCGATCCGAAACGACCTCGTCCTAAATAACAAGGGAAACAAAATTTTAAAATTAATTACTTAATTGTTTTAATTAGTATAAGATATATATAAAAAAAAAAATACAAACTCCGCGAGTCGCAGAGTTTGAAAAAGAAATCCACCGCGACTCGCGGAGGATGAAAAATCCAGAAAAAAAATATATACTGATCGATCTGATCAGTTGCACACCACACACGAAAAACACTGCGAAAAATAGACGCAAAAACCCGAAAAAAAACCCCAAAATCACAATTTTTAACCGTTAATCATCAAATCTTTTACTAAAATCATGTTGAGAAGGATGCTATCAAGGAATTACTCAAGAAAAACGGTAAATTTCTACACCTAAACACCATTTAATCCGAAAATTAGTGTTCTTGAGCAATTTTTTCCCCAATTTGATTTTGATGCTTTTTAGTGTAATTATGCTTAAATTGTTTATGTATTATGCTTGTATAACCTAGATTGATGCTATTTAACATGATTAGAAGCCTTAAACTTCAAATTTTGAGAAATCTAGGGTTTGTGTTCTTGAGCAAATTTGGGGCTTTTTGATATAAACAGGTTATGGCCGATTTTTGTCATGAATTGTTGCTAAATTAAGTAGTGTAACATGTTTAGGTAGTTAAATGATCCAAACTTTGAGCCTAGACATGATTTTGAGAATTAAAGTGGACTTTTTCAAGTCTAAAATTCATGAACTTGATTTTTGAGAGATAATGCCATTTGAAACTTGTTTAATTGCTAGTAATGATTATTTTGACATGTTATTTGAGTTGAATGCTTATGAACTTGGCGAACATTTTCGTATATGCTTATTTGAAAAAGTGTAGATTTGATGAAAATATGAAAATGAGATTAAGTTTGATATAAATTGATCATGTCATTGTAATTATTTAGATTGATGATTTTGCTGACACTAATGCATATTTGGATGCACAAAAATTGTGTTTGATGTGTTTTGCAGACTAAAAGGGGTGAATCTTCATCCCAAGCTCGCAATGCTCCTGCTGAGAATGCGGAACAACAGGAGGTGGATAACTACTATAAGCAAGATATACCTCATCCAGTCATGACATTTTCTGATATGCACTTGGAAGATTTGCACCCGAACCTGAGATTTGACAGACTTTGGATAGATTATCCAAAATATCAAAGGGGTTTGCATACTCTTCATTCTAAAGTTGTTGAGGTACCTAGGGTCATAGAATGGGGACCATTAGAAGCTGTAGAATTGGCCGGGCCAATTAGGGAATTACTTGCACAGAGGTATGGTAATTCTACTTTTAATGACTGGGTACGTTTATTCACCATGCGTAGACCTGTATATAAAGTATGGTGTGAAGAATTGTTGTGTAGTATAGAATTAAATGATCGGGTAGCTAGTTTAACCGATCGATCTTTTATTAGATTTTTGTTAGGAGGTTCGATGCGCCACATGTCTTTACTAGACATGGCTCAGGCTTTACGTATATATACGCCTGAGGAGTTAGCATCTGTCGATTGTAGAGGGTTGATACTAAATGGTAGAAAGATAGATGAAAATTTTGATACACATGGTGTATGGAGTCAAATGACAAGCCATCACCGATTCAAAGGGGGAAATTACTCTTATTTGGATATAGATAGAGCTGAATTAAGAGTGATTCATAGGTTTTTAGCTAATTCGATTACACAAAGAGGTAAGAACAAGGAAAAGGTAAATGAACAAGATTTGTTTTACCATATGTGTATTCGAGACCCACAAAGCGCTGTAAGTATACCTTATTGTGTGGGTTATTATTTATCAGCTATGGTTAGGGGGATGAGCCCGCATAGCATAATAGGAGGTGGTATTTTTATTACTTTGATTGCTGAATATCTCGGTGTGGATATAAGTCGGGGGGGATTATTAGTCGAAGAACCAGAACCCCGCGATACTATAGGTTTAAATGTATACCATGGTGCGAAAGTTTTGAAGAGGCGAAATAACGCCGCAGTACAATACCATGGTAGATATCCACAGGTTGAGAGAAACCAACAGCAAGGTAATGTAGGAGGGGGGAATGAAATGCAAGAAATGCAAAGGTTTATAGCTTCACAGGAGTAGGAAAATGCTAGACAGAGAGCATTTGAAGATTGGCAAGTTCATCAAAACCAAATCATAGCTCATTGCCAACATATAGGTAGAAACTATATTCCTACTCCAAAACCCATATTCCCTCCCTGGTCTATAGAGATGCAACCACCGTATCCTACGTATAACCCTGCCGAAGCATTCTATAGCACCTATGGTTATGCTTGGAACCCCTATTGGTATCAGTATCATCCCTAGTCTACTTAGTTTTATTTATTTTGTAATTTGTAATGTTGATACATTTAATACTTATGTTAATATTGTAATAGTTTTTATAATTTTCTAACTTTTATTCTTAGATTTTAATAATTTTTGAATGTGGGGTAATTTACCAAACTTCAAAAATATGTATATATGTTTGCAGTTTATCTTATGTACACAACAGGGTAAAACAACGCATTTTCAAAGACTGGCATTAAGTTCAGCAAAAGCAACTAATTTTGACGACAAGATGCAAAATATATGTGAAATAACAACAAGACGGAATGAACAAATGATGTGCACCATTTATCATTCAGCAAACAAACGCCAATATATTTGGAAACTTTGGTAAAAATTTAATCATTTTCACACAAATCACCCTCAATAATTTAAATTGTTACTGATTTCTTGCAAATGAGGGCATTGCAAGATCTTAAGTGTGGGAAGGGGTTAAATTCTTTCGGATTTTAAAATTTTTATCTTAAACACTGGGTTACCAATAAAAATACTAGTAAAGCAGTAGTTGTATTAGAATCTAGTGCTCTCTGATAATAAAGAACAGCCCTAGTCTTATATACTGACTACCCAACTCTAGTAAAATTTTACAAAATTTTCAATTAAATGAACTCAAAATCATGTTTATACATATTTATGAATGATAAAACTAGGTTTTAACACCGAAATTATTGTAACCTCGGAAAGGACATAAATTGAGAAACAAACCAAAATGTTAAAATTCATTTAAAATGGAATAGAGGACGATAAAAAGGAAAATAAAAGCCAAGTGTGGGAAAATTTACCAAGTTATCTTAAACATATGTCACATATATCTTTAACAAATAACTGAAAATACTTTTGCTTTGGACTAAACTAAACTGTTTTACCCGATGAAAGAAAAGAAGAGATGGATCTACACGATGAATCAATTCCATCATTAAAAGGAAGTAAAGTCTTCCGAAAAAGAAACGCGCTTCTTGATTTAGGTCATGAAGTTGTCGTCCAGACCAGCTGTAGGTTGACGAAAAATCTAGAAAAGTCATCACTAAAATCAGCAGGAAATCCACGGACCTCAGCATTAAACAGGGTCGTCAAGTGGTCAGATTTATCCTAACCATGAGAAGGATTTATCTCGTACAATGGGGGGGCACCATGCAAATGAGCTGGATAAGACTAATGAATCAGATCCCCAGAAAGGATAATCTCCTTAAAAGATCAAAAATCAGCTTTTAAGCCTGATATTACTCAATCCTTGAGATTGACCTTAAAGATTGAGAATTACAAACTCATGGAATTCAATGATATCTAAACTCATGGAATTCAATATTCGTTTAAATAATAAAAGGTGAAGACAAAAGACAGATTCGACGAATTGAAGACGCAAACGACCAAAAAGCTCAAAAGTACAAAAGACAATCAAAGAGGTTCCAATTATTGATAAGAAACGTCTCGAAATTACAAGAGTACAAGATTCAAAACGCAAAGTACAAGATATTAAATTGTACGCAAAGACGTTCGAAAATCCGGAACCGGGACCAGAGTCAACTCTCAACGCTCGACGCAACGGACTAAAAATTACAAGTTAACTATGTATATAAATATAATATAATATATAATTAATTATATTAATTATATATATATTATATTTATAAAATAAATCGTCGGTAAGAAAGACTCCAAAATGGAGTGAGCTGTATTTACAAACTCCGCGACTCGCGGAGTTTGAAGGCAAAAAATGCCGCGAGTCGCGGAGCCCCAAAGTTTGAAACTCCCTATAAAGCCAACCGAATTCTGATCATTTTTGATAACATATATCCATCCATCTCTCTATCTATATCGTAATATTTATATATATAATTTATATTTTAATTTTAATTTTAATTATAATTCTAATAATAAGGGTATGTTAGCGAATATTGTAAGGGTGTAAGTCGAAATTCTGTCCGTGTAACGCTACGCTATTTTTAATCATTGTAAGTCATGTTCAACCTTTTTACATTAATGTCTCGTAGCTAAGTTATTATTATGCTTATTTAATCCGAAGTAATCATGATGTTGGGCTAATTACTAAAATTGGGTAATTGGGCTTTGTACCATAATTGGGGTTTGGATAAAAGAACGACACTTGTGGAAATTAGACTATGGGTTATTAATGGGTTTTATATTAATTAAACAATACCTTGTTAATTTAATATATAAACTTATAATTTCAACGTATTTATATATAACCACATACGCTTGACTGGGTACGGTGGGCGGGATATCTATAAATACCAATAATTATTCATTTTACCGGATACGGAACTGGATTAATAGTTAATAGACTTGTTGAAACAGGGGTGAATTACATTCAAGGGTAATTGGTGTAATTGTTAACAAAGTAGTAAAACCTTGGTTTACACGCAGTCGATAACCTGGTGTATTCATTAAACAAAGTATTAAAACCTTGTTACAATTCGAATCCCCAATTAGTTGGAATATTTGACTTCGGGAATAAGAATAATTTGACGAAGGCTTTCGCTCTTTATATTTATGACTGATGGACTATTATGGACAAATCCGTATGGACATATTAAATAATCCAGGACAAAGGACAATTAACCCATGGGCATAAAACTAAAATCAACACGTCAAACATCATGATTACGGAAGTTTAAATAAGCATAATTAATTTATTTCATATTTTATTTCCTTTATTTTATATTTAATTGCACTTCTAATTATCGCATTTTTATTTATTGTTATTGTATTTAATTGCACTTTTAATTATCGTACTTTTTAATTATCGCAAGTTTATTTTATCGCTCTTTTATTATTCGCAATTTCATTATCGTTATTTACTTTACGCTTTAATTTAAGTCTTATATTTATTTTTAATATTTTACATTTGGTTTTAACTGCGACTAAAGTTTTAAAATCGACAAACCGGTCATTAAACGGTAAAAACCCCCCTTTATAATAATAATATTACTTATATATATATTTGTATTTTTATAAAAGTAAACTAATATAGCGTTAAGCTTTGTTTAAAAAAGATTCCCTGTGGAACGAACCGGACTTACTAAAAACTACACTACTGTACGATTAGGTACACTGCCTATAAGTGTTGTAGCAAGGTTTAAGTATATCCATTCTATAAATAAATAAATATCTTGTGTAAAATTGTATCGTATTTAATAGTATTTTTCTGCCGAAATTTAATAGTATTTTATATACACCTCGCGAAACATCAAAACCTATACTTTTTCTATTTAGATTCATAAAATAGAGTTCAATATGAAACCATAGCAACTTGATTCACTCAAAACGGATTTAAAACAAAGAAGTTATGGGTAAAACAAGATTGGATAATTTTTCTTGTTGTAGCTACGTGAAAATTGGTAACAAATCTATATTAATCATATCCTAGCTAACTTATATTGTATTATATATGTATTCTAATATATTATGTAATCTTGAGATACCATAGACACGTATGCAAATGCTTTGACATATCATATCGACCCATGTATATATATATATTATTCATAAAATATTTGACATATCATATCGACCCATGTATATATATTAATAGTATTTTCCTGCCGAAATTTAATAGTATTTTATATACACCTCGCGAAACATCAAAACCTATACTTTTTCTATTTAGATTCATAAAATAGAGTTCAATATGAAACCATAGCAACTTGATTCACTCAAAACGGATTTAAAACAAAGAAGTTATGGGTAAAACAAGATTGGATAATTTTTCTTGTTGTAGCTACGTGAAAATTGGTAACAAATCTATATTAATCATATCCTAGCTAACTTATATTGTATTATACATGTATTCTAATATATTATGTAATCTTGAGATACCATAGACACGTATGCAAATGTTTTGACATATCATATCGACCCATGTATATATATTATTTGGAACAACCATAGACACTCTATATGCAGTAATATTGGAGTTAGCTATACAGGGTTGAGGTTGATTTCAAAAATATATATACTTTGAGTTGTGATCTAGCCTGAGACGTGTATACACTGGGTCGTGGATTGATTCAAGATAATATATATCAATTTATTTCTGTACATCTAACTATGGACAACTAGTTATAGGTTACTAATGAGGACAGCTGACTTAATAAACTTAAAACATCAAAATGTATTAAAAGTGTTGTAAATATATTTTGAACATACTTTGATATATATGTACATATTTGTTATAGGTTCGTGAATTGACCAGTGGCCAAGTCTTACTTCCCGACGAAGTAAAAATATGTGAAAGTGAGTTATAGTCCCACTTTTAAAATCTAATATTTTGGGATGAGAATACATGCAGTTATATAAATGTTTTATGAAATAAACACAAGTAAATGAAACTACATTATATGGGTGAATGATCGAAGCCGAATATGCCCCTTTTGCTTGGTAGCCTAAGAATTAGTAAACCGATCTACTAATTGACGCGAATCCTAAAGATAGATCTATTGGGCCTAACGAACCCCATCCAAAGTACCGGATGCTTTAGTACTTCGAATTCATTTTTATCATGTCCGAAGGATTTTCCAAAATGATAGGAGATATTCTTATATGCATCTTGTTAATGTCGGTTACCAGGTGTTCACCATATGAATGATTTTTATCTCTATGTATGGGATGTATATTGAAATATGAAATCTTGTGGTTAAACCTATAACTCACCAACATTTTTGTTGACGTTTTAAGCATGTTTATTCTCAGGTGATTATTAAGAGCTTCCGCTATTGCATACTAAAATAAGGACAAGATTTGGAGTCCATGCTTGTATGATATTATGTAAAAACTGCATTCAAGAAACTTATTTTTGATGTAATATATTCTTATTGTAAACCATTATGTAATGGTCGTGTGTAAACGGTATATTTTAGATTATCATTATTTGATAATCTACGTAATGCTTTTTAAACCTTTATAGATAAAATAAAGGTTATGGTTGTTTTAAAAATGAATGAAGTCTTTGAAAAACGTCTCATATAGAAGTCAAAACCTCGCAACGAAATCAATTAATATGGAACGTTTATAATCAATATGAACGGGACATTTCACTTTCTAGCTTAGGATTTCTTAATACTTGAAGATCTAAGTTATTATTGTAGATCTCACTTGCTTGGAACCTTTTTATGATTTTTATGGTGATAAAAATCAAGTCTTCATCATCTCATATGATGAAGATGCATAAACTTGTGTCAAAAAGACAAAGGTCGAAGCTTTATTGGGTTTATGCAATAAAGAGACGACATTGATGTTCAAAAACTTGTAGAATACTAGCTTTTACTATTATTTGTGTGTTGATAGTTGAAACTTGGTCAAAGTGATGCTAAAACATCAAAGATTTGTACACTTGAAGCTTACACGCATCAAGGATGAGAACCGTGATGAGCATCAAGCACAAAGAAACCCACCGGAGCACTTGTTTGCTGTTTTTCGGGGTCTGATCAGACTCCTAGGACTTCTGAAAAATATATTTTCATATAGTTCGTTTCGAGTAGATGACTTTTCGTTTAGGACTCGCCTAAATCCGATATACGGTTTAGGATCTATAGCCTTCCGAAAGTCACTACACCGTTGTAACGACGTGCTGAAATTCTGACCTACTCGCGCTTGAACCATCGCCACGGTTAAATGACATCAAGTTAGGATCTGAAAATTGGATAGCGGTTAGAGGACTCACATACGGAGCCTTTACCACTGACCACGTGTCTTTTTGATTTGTATAGAGGTCGTAGCAGCTGTCCGAAGTCATCCTTTTGTTTCGATCTCTATTCTTGTTGAAAACTTACTTTAGCTTTTACGAATGATGATGATGATGTTGATGACGATGATGATGATGATGATGATGATACTTAAGACTAAATTTATTCACTTTTAAACTTTTGGGGAAAATATACTGACTTAGTGACCTTTGACTTAGGTTGACGACCTTTTGGACCGACTTACTACCTGACTACTGCTTATTCACTGTGAGTTATAGCTTCCCTTTTTACTCTACTATTTTTGGGACTGAGAATACATGTGCTTTTTATGTTTTACATACTAGATACGAGTACTTAAACTTTATATATGCGTGGGTGACATAACGGCACAAAGATTCCCCTTAGCTCAGTAAAGTTTAGTCATTGGTTTATGAACCGGTGAGCGCGAATCTTAGATATGGATCCATAGGGTTTGACATCCCCACCCGGGCTATTCGCGCTAGCATTCAACGAGTGTTTAATACTTAGTAAACAGACGCACTCGCCAAGTGTACTTTTAGGGGGTAATATTACGTTAAGTTAGTTACCGGGTGCCCACGGTTAAGCATATACTTTTCATACTGTTTTGAATACGAAATCTCGTGGTCTACATTACATTACTGAATACAAACAAACTATAGCTCACAAACATTCGTGTTGACCTTTTATGCGTGTATTTCTCAGGTGCTTAGACGTTGTTGCTTCCGCTGTTAGACTTGCTGTCTTGGTATTATAGACTTGCTGTTACAGACTCGCTGTGTTAGACTTCCGCTGCATTACTTAGAGATGTCTCAATCATGGAACTTTTATTTTGCATTCGCAACTTATGTTATTTTGAATAATGGCTTTAACGACCTTTGTGTCACGTTATCTTTTCATGAATGCAAAACTTCTTTTAAAACAGCATGTAGTGGACCTGTTGTTCATGATTCGTACATGATGGTTTTGTACGGGGCGTCACATTTGGTATCAGAGCATCAGTTGTAGGGAATTAGGTTGCATTAGTGAGTCTTGACCGAGCCGAGTAGGATTCGCTAATAGGACTAATCTACAACTTGCTCGTTTACTTGTTTCTGCGGAACTGCTGCATGCTACTGTATTATATTACTGCATGTTATTGCTTACTACTACTGCATACTACTGCTTACCTTTACTGTTATGTGAACTTCCTGTATGCTACTGCTATTTTCTCGCTACTGCATGCCACTATCTGCCTTTGATTGCATGTTAATTTTGTTTGATATTGCTACGATTGCCATGCTATGTACTGCTAGGACGCTGTAGTGCCTGATTACGTGCTTGCTATATGTCTTACTGACATGGAAAAAGTTATTTTTCCTTGCTCAGATGTCAGACATGCCGCCCATGACCTTTGACTTCGAGAGTGACTCAGATACATCTGCTACCTCGCCTACTATTGTTGCTGACTCACCGCTACCCTCCAGCAACTCTGGCGATTCGTCTTCTGGAGATAGTAGACACGCGCTTGACCTCATGGACATCTCAGACGGAGATGAGGATCCCGAGGAGATTCCAGCTCCACCCAGCCCTAGACTCCCGGGGCCACAGCATCATTCTGATGGTACTGTGATTCCTGGGGAAGACGGGGACGGTCCCTTCCATAACGAGCATGGACAATGGGTTAGACGCACCGCTGACGGACGCGTCATACCTATTATACCTGGCAGGTATCGACTTATGACCACCGACCAGACACTTTCTCCTGCCCGTGATGTGCCTGCACTACCTTCGGACGATTAAGACGGATCATCATCCGATGACACCAGCGAGGAGGATTCTGAGGAGGATTCCGAGGAGGAGCCCGTTCAGCCACCCTCTACACCACCGAAGAAGTGATACCGCTTCGATGGTACTGTTATTCCAGGGGTTAATGGAGGTAAGCCATTCGTGAACGCACATGGATAATTGGTTAGGGTCACAGCCCATAAGCGGGTTGTACCGTATCCTGCCGATCCATTTGTGCGTAAGGTCACCCGCTCAATGCTGTCTACTTCTAGTACTACATCCGCACCATCTGGACCATCTGCACTACCGGTGCTACTTGCACCATCTGCACCCTCTGCACCACCTGCCCCACCAGCATCTCCCACCGTTGAGGAACTGACAAGGGAAGTGCATGTCCTCCGTGCTCGGGTAACTGATCTTGAGGACCAGATGACCCACCTGATGGACATCATTTACCCACCCTCACCCTAGGACTGTTGTATTAGATTTCTTTATGTATCCCGTTAGTAGTTACCTGTTTTTCATTTATGTATTGTACGAACCTTATGCTGTTGTATGCAATTTTCTTACTATGAATGGAATTACTGTTGTTGATTTATTGTACGACGTTTTATTACATGTTGGCTTTTGTGCTATTTGTTGCTTGTTTTCCATGCTTAGTTAACATGTATTGTGTTGCTTCCATGTTGTTTACCTTACGTCGTGATGTTGTTGGTTAATGGATTTTGACTTAAGTCAAAATTTTTGTTCGGAAGATCGATGGCTAATGGAAGAGGTCCAAGGGAAATGCCCACAGCAGCACAGATTAAGGAGATGATAGCCGCTCGAGTAGGCGCAGCTATGGCGAATGCCAACCCCCAAGCTCCACCGGCTAACCAGAACATTCGGAATGGGTAAACTTTCAAGGAATTTTAGAGTTGTAAGCCCCAAAATTTCAGTGGAACAGAAGGGCCAGTTGGGCTGATGAGATGGTTTGAGAAGTTGAAATCTGTGTTCCGTGTGAGTAACTGCTCTGAAGGGAATAAGACCAAGTTCACGTCGTGATGCTGTCGGATGGCGCTTTGACTTGGTGGAATACGTTTGCCCAGGCTCAAGGAATTGAACGAAGCTTATGGTACACCATGGGAGGAGTTTAAGAGGGCTATGATTGAGGAATACTACCCCAGAACCGAAATTCAGAAAATGGAAGCGGAATTTTGGGAACTGAAAGTTGTAGGAACTGACCTTGATGGCTATAACCGAAGGTACTTGGAGTTAGCTTTGATGTACCCCACAATGGTTACTCCGGAGTACAAACGGATGGAGAGGTATCTGTGGGGACTCCCCAAGGACATTCAGGGAAAGGTCACTTCTTCGAAACCAGTAAATGTCTCGGAAGCTATACGCATGGCGCACACCCTGATGAATCAAATTACCCGCCAAGAGCCAGAGAAGGCGAAATCAGAATCGGGGGC
The DNA here is from genome assembly GCF_046630445.1 of Rutidosis leptorrhynchoides. NCBI lineage: Eukaryota > Viridiplantae > Streptophyta > Magnoliopsida > Asterales > Asteraceae > Rutidosis > Rutidosis leptorrhynchoides. The sequence continues at coordinate 680,095,473 of NC_092334.1, read as the reverse complement.
CAGTAATGGGAAACGTAAGTGGGACGAAAACAAGGGAAAATGTTTTGATCAAAACCCAGCTAAAAGGTATGAGAATTTTAAGGGAAACAACGACTGGAGGAACCCTAACCCGAACCCTAGCTCTAACCCTAACTACAAAGGTACCCTTCCTCAGTGTAAGAGATGCTACAAGTATCACATTGGACACTGCAACGTGGTGTGTGAGAAGTGTAAAAGGATTGGACACATCGGCAGAGATTGTAAGAGCACCACCCCAGCTGTGAGGACAACCCGAAGTGGACCAAGGAAGTGCTATGAGTGCGATCAGTAGGGCCACTTCAGGAATGAGTGTCCCAACAAGAAGAAGGATGGTGGGCCAGCACGTGGACGAGTCTTCAACATGAATGCCAGAGATGCCCGAGAGGATCCTGACTTGGTTACAGGTACATTCACTATCAATAAACTATTAGCTTCTGTCCTGTTTCATACCGGTGCCGATAGGAGTTATGTATGTAGACACTTTTGCTCTAAGATAGATTGGTCTTTAGTACCTTTGGATGAGAGTATACTTGTTGAGGTAGCCAATGGAAAGCTTGAGAAAGTTGACCAAATTGGCCGAGGAGGTATAATAAACTTAGCTGGTGTGGATTTTGAGATTGATTTGATACCCATTAAGTTGGGGAGCTTTGATGTGATAGTCGGTATGGACTGGTTGTCCAAGGTGAAAGCAGAAGTTATCTGTGGTGAGAAGATTCTTCGTATACCTCGCGAAGATGGTGAGCTACTAATTGTTTACGGAGAGAGATGTAGCCCGAAGCTGAACCTTATTAGTTGCATGAAGGCACAAAAGGTTATGAAAAAGGGGCGTTTTGCCGTTTTGGCACATGTGAAGAAGTTATAAACTGAGGAGAAAAGCGTGGATGATGTACAAATTGTGAACGAATTTCCCGACGTCTTTCCAGAAGAATTTTCGGGATTACCATCGCCGCGATCAGTGGAGTTCCAGATCGATCAAGTGCCAGGAGCTGCATCTGTAGCTCGTGCACCTTATCGACTTGCACCTTCCGAACTGCAAGAATTGCAGAGTCAACTGCAGGAACTGCTAGACCGTAGATTTATCCGACCGAGTTCATTGCCTTGGGACGCACCTGTTTTGTTCGTGAAGAAGAAGGATGGGTCTTTTCGCATGTGTATCGATTATCATGAACTAAACAAGTTGACGATCAAGAATCGGTATCCCCTTCCCAGAATTGACAATCTTTTCGATCAGCTGCAAGGATCTAGCATTTACTCCAAGATTGATTTACGATCAGGTTATCACCAGTTGAGGGTAAAGGAGAGCGATGTGCTGAAGACTGCATTCTGAACTCGTTATGGCCACTATGAGTTTCTGGTGATGCCATTCGGTTTAACCAACGCACCTGCCATGTTTATGGATCTCATGAATCACTTATGCAAGCCGTACCTGGACAAATTCGTTATCGTATTCATAGACGATATCCTAATCTATTCCAAAAGTGAAGAAGACCATGAGCAACATCTTCGACTCATACTTGAACTCTTGAGACAAGAGAAACTCTATGCTAAATTCTCCAAGTGTGAATTTTGGTTGAAGGAAATCAAATTCTTGATCAAATTGTGAGCGATCAGGGTATCAAAGTCGATCCCGCAAAGATCGAAGCCATCAGCAAGTGGGAAACCCCCACTACTCCTACTCATATCTGCCAATTTTTAGGCCTCGCCGGTTACTATCGTAGATTCATCGAAGGTTTCTCTTTGATTACACGTCCTTTGACCGCGTTAACTCATAAGGGGAAGAAGTTTGTTTAGGAAACCGAGCAAGAGTCGGCATTCCAAACCCTGAAGCAGAAGTTAACCACCGCTCCTATTATGTCCCTTCCCGAAGGAAGTGATGACTTCGTTGTGTATTGCGATGCCTCCCGACAAGGTTTTGGGTGTGTACTGATGCAATAGAAGAAGGTTATTGCTTACGCCTCCCGACAACTGAAGATTCACGAGCGAAACTACACGACTCACGATCTCAAGCTTGGAGCCGTTGTCTTTGCACTCAAACTGTGGAGACACTATCTGTATGGAACCAAGAGCACTATCTTCACCGACCACAAAAGCCTCCAACACATATTCTATCAGAAGAAACTGAACATGAGACAGTGACGGTGGATCGAGACGTTGAACGATTATGATTGTAAACTCCGCTACCACCCTGGCAAGGAAAATGTTGTAGCCGATGCCTTGAGCCGAAAGGAGAGAATGGTACCTCTTCGTGTCCGAGCCTTGAATGTCACCATTCACACGAATCTCAATAGTCAAATCCGTGTAGCCCAAGAGGAAGCTCTCAAGGAGGAGAATATTTCTCATTAGCACTTGAACATTCTCGTTTCTCGATTCGAGGTCAAGGAGACTGGACTCCGATACTTTGCCGGAAGAATTTGGGTGCCTAGTTATGGGGATTTACGAAGCCTAATTCTAGATGAAGCTCACAAGTCAAGGTATTCAATTCATCCAGGAGCTGGTAAGATGTATCACGACCTCAAGGTTCAATATTGGTGGCTAAACCTCAAAAGGGATGTAGCTACGTATGTTGGAAAGTGTTTAACTTGTTCCAAGATCAAAGCCGAACATCAGAGGCTATCTGGATTACTTCAACAACCCGAAATTCCGTAATGGAAGTGGGAAGGAATAACAATGGACTTCATCACGAAGCTACCGAAGACGGTTATGATACCATCCGGGTTATCGTTGACCGTCTTACCAAATTTGCACACTTCCTAGCCATGAAGAAAACTGATACGATGGAGAAACTCGTGCAACTATACATAAAGGATATTGTATCTCGTCACGGCATACCCTTATCGATTATTTCAGACCGAGATGCCCGTTTCGCTTCTAGATTTTGGCGTTCTTTACAAGAAGCTTTGGGAACACGTTTAGATATGAGTACTGCGTATCACCCGCAAACCGACGGATAGAGAGAACGCACGATTTAAACCCTGAAGGACATGTTGCGTGCTTGTGTAATTGATTTCGGAAAGGCTTGGGAAAAGCATTTGCCGCTGACCAAATTCTCTTACAACAATAGCTATCATGCAAGCATTAAGGCCGCACCTTTCGAAGCCTTGTATGGCTGCAGTTGTCGTTCTCCTATTTGTTGGGCCGAAGTAGGTGAAAAGAAACTCACCGGACCCGAACTCGTCCATGAAACAACCGAGAAGATTGTCCAAATTCAAGCAAGGCTCAAGACTGCCCGTGATCATCAAAAGAGCTATGCCGATCTTAAGCGTAAAAATCATGAATTCCAAGTAGGTGACCGAGTGATGTTGAAAGTCGCACCTTGGAATGGTTTATTCTGTTTCGGAAAGTGTGGGAAGCTAAATCCGCGATATATTGGTCCTTTTGAAGTCTTGGAGCGTATTGGACCCGTTGCTTACCGTTTGGATCTTCTGACTCAGTTGAGTGCAGTTCATCCCACTTTCCACGTGTCGAATCTGAAGAAATCTCTTACTGAACCAGAACTTGTCATACCTCTTGAAGAACTTACGATTGATGACAAACTCCACTTCGTGGAAGAACCTGTTGAAATTATGGACCGTGAGGTCAAAACCTTGAAACGCAACAAGATTCCAATTGTCCGAGTCCGTTGGAATGCTAAATGAGTACCCGAGTTTACTTGGGAACGAGAGGATCAGATGATGCAGAAGTATCCTCACCTCTTCACAACTCTACTATCCACCTCAGCTTAAAATTTCGGGATGAAATTTTCATTAACAGGTGGGTAATGTAACGACCCAACTTTTTCGACTTACTTTTATGCTTGTTACTTTCTGCGAAACTGTGTATTTGTGCGTACTGTGTTGGTTTATATCTGAGATCTTATTTCATGTTAATTACTTTTGTTAATACCTTACAACGTGCCATTAAGTACTTAGTTACTTAACTTGATCTCCGAATGCTTTTATGACCGTTAGTGTCACTTGACGTTTAGAACGAGCTATATGTTTTGATACACGTTTGACTTTGGTCATAATTGGAATATTATGACTACGTAATACTAATTGTTATTTCCTAATAACAATTACTTGGGTTTTTGGTTGCTTAATTACGCTTAGTAATTTACTTATGCTCACTAGTTAGTCTTGTTGGACTTTCTACCTTGTTGGACTTTATCCCACCCTACTCTAGCTAATGGACTATTTAATTAGCTCAATTTTAATAAGTTAATAACCCACTAATATGAAAGACAAATACCCATTAATAAGAGCCAACATACTAGCATTTTTGTTCACCATTACCATACATGTTGCATGAGATCCTAACATAAGCACCAACTTTAGACCACCACTAACCAAAAAGCAAAAAGGTGTCCCCCTTGTCCCCCCCCATACCCACGGTCACCATCACCAATCCTCACTATAAATACCAAGCTATTCTTACCCATTTTACACTTGATCTCATTCTCATTTTACACACACTTACTCTCTAATTTTCTTTCTAGTCTTTCTCACTCTAAAAAGTGTAAGTTTTAAATTTTCTTCTTCTTCTTCTTCTTCTTCTCTTCTTCATGTACACGACATCATCATCATCATCATCATAAAATCAAGTTTTTTAGCTTCTTGATCTTGTTATATCTTGTAGATTCAAACTTTGATTTGAATCCTTCAAGAAAATGGAAGATTCAAGCTTTCTAGCTTTGAATCTTCATTACTTTTTTTGGATCTAAGTTTTCTAACTTATGATCTCTTTTATTTTGTTAAAAGATCAAAACTTGTGTTAATGATCTTCATGAAACTTGAAGATCTAGCCTTTTGCTTTAAGGATCTTCAAGAACATTAAATATCCAAGCTTTCTAGCTTAGGGTTTCATTATTTTGTTAAAGATCTTAGATTTTTAGCTTATGGTCTCATTACCTCTACTAGATCTTAGCTTTCTAGCTTATGGTCTCATTAATCTTGTAAAGATCCAAGCTTTCTAGCTTAGGGTTTCTTAATACTTGAAGATCTAAGTTATTATTGTAGATCTCACTTGCTTGGAACCTTTTTATGATTTTTATGGTGATAAAAATCAAGTCTTCATCATCTCATATGATGAAGATGCATTAACTTGTGTCAAAAGAACAAAGGTTGAAGCTTTATTGGGTTTATGCAATAAAGAGACAACCTTGATGTTCAAAAACTTGTAGAATATTAGCTTTTACTCTTAGTTGTGTGTTGATGGTTGAAACATGGTCAAAGTTGTGACAACCCGGAAATTACCGACCAAATTTAAACTTTAACTTTATATTATTCCGATACGATAAGCAATGTTTATTAAGTTGAATCTCAAAAATTTTAAACTGTGTTCATACATTCATTTTAACCTCGACCATATTTCGACGATTCACGAACCATTATATAAATGGATATGATTATATATATATATATATATATATATATATATATATATATATATATATATATATATATATATATATATATATATATTATAACTTGAGAATATTAACAAAGTATTAAACGTATAATACTTTACATGAACGTATTTATTTCAATATGTTTATCGATGGAATTAGAAGATAATATCAAATGACTGATTTATCAGATACATGGTGATATGATTATGAGTCTCTGTTGAGAGGTCCACTTTGATTTAGGAAACCTTTCCTTTTTAACGGTATTTGGAATAATTGGTAAAGTGATTTACAAGTAAGAACAAAAGTATCAATTTAACGGGAACTGGACAAGGGTTAGTGGAGATTCCTGTTTGATTTCAAATTCATGCCTACAAAATTTTTCTCGTGACTTTGTCAAGATAACTATTTTAACTTTCATTTTATTTAATGTGAAAGTAAGAAAGTAGAATATTAATAACTTAAATGTCGGATTGTAGCAAGTTAAGTAAATCGACGTTTTAAATTAAAATGATTTCATACATTGAACTTACTTCTCGATTTACGAATGAACTATAATTTATAAAGCGTTATGAGTTTTTTTATTAAAACATTTTATGATATAAATTGTTATTATAGTATTTAAATAAAATGATTTGTTTTACCAAAAGGTATAATATTTATTTAATTTAGAAAGCATTTTTAAAGCCTGAATTATTAAAACATTTCGTTATAAAAAGTAATTTATTATGTTTATAAAGTTAGAAGAACTTAATTTAAATTTTATAAATTACAATATATATATATATATATATATATATATATATATATATATATATATATACGCATATTACAAATGTGATATGATATCATATCTTCTATTTTTTAAACGATTTTAAATTGATTTGAAAAACTAAAATATTAAAAAAATAATTTAATTATATATATAAATTTATAAATATATTTTACAATGTAATTCTAAACATATTATTAAATATATGTTAATAAACAACGAGAAGTTGATTTATAGAAGCAAATAACCAAAACACTCAAATGAATAAGTTACACTTTGAGTGGAATTGTTTTTCATTGATTTGAGTCTTGTTATGTATAAAGGTACAGTACACGAAGCATAAAGTACTAGTTTTCTAAGCGTACAAAAATGCGTTCGAGAAACCGGAACAGAAACATAAGTCGAGTGGCAATGTACGAGTCATTAGAACTAAAATTATAAGTCACCTATGCATGTAAATATAATATATTATATAATTAATTAAATAGATTAAATATATATTTATATATAATAATAATTAAACGAGTGTCGGCAGAGTAAAACAAAGGACCTGAGCTGGATTTTAGAGCCATGCGATCGCATGGGATTATGCCTTCCCAGCCATGTGATCGTATGGGATGAGGAGGCAGGTCACATTATAAAGCTCGATCAGTTTTGGCCAAATACATTCATTCAATCTATCTATCTTTCGCATATCTCTCTATATATGTATTATAATTATTATTATTATTATTACTATTATTATTATTATTATTATTATTATTATTATTATTATTATTATTAAAGATTAATATTATTATTAATCTTATAATTAGGAGTATTATTATTAGTATTATACATAAAATACTACGACGAGGTTATGAGTGAGTTATTTCAAGATGGGTTTTCGAGCGGGATAGGGCTAAGGAAATTATGGGTTATAGCTATGGAGGTTATGGGTATTGTTCGAGGGTATGCTCGTGAGTCAAACCTAGTGTTTATCATCTCCGTTGCATCTACATACTTTTCTGCAATATTGAATTACAATATTGATACGTGAGCATTCATATATACGTGAGCATTCATATCCTATCTTTTATATATTAATAGTGTATCACTGACTAGTGCTCGAGTATATATGATTATGCATGCTTGTATGGTTAGTTTCATCGTTAGTTAGTTTATGATAAATTATGAATTTTATACATATGCTACTGAGTTAAGGTATATGATATGCATGTCGTTGGAAAGCTGGCGAAAAATTAATAACTTTTCATTTAAAAGTCGTGTGGTTTCGATGAACGGATTAAAAGTTATAGTCAACTGAATTATTATTAATTTTAGTATTATTATTATTAAAATAATTATTATTATTACCGTCGTTATTATCATTATTATTATTATTATTATTATTATTATTGTTATTATTATTATTATTATTATTATTATTATTATTATTATTATTATTATTATTATTATTATTATTATTATTATTATTATTATTATTATTATTATTATCGTTATCGTTATTGATATAGGTATTATCATTAAAAATTATTATTGTTATTATTATTACTATCGTTATTATTATTAAAGTTATTATTAATATTACCGTTATTATTATTATTAGTATTATTATTATTATTATTAGTATTATTATTATTATTATTATTATTATTATTATTATTATTATTATTATTATTATCATTAATATTATTATAATATTTATTATTATTATTATCATTATCATTAAAACTGATATTAGTATCATCTAATTATTATAATTACTTATTAATATAATTATTATGAATGCGATACAAAAGAGGACTAAAATTTATTAAACAAATCGATTAGAAAATAATGAGTATAAGTATCATGATGAAACTAAAATATTGTAAGATATTGATTTAGATAAAAATATCATTTTCTTTATTTTTATCATTATTATTAAAAGAAACATTAATATCAAAACTATCATTTTTAGTAAAATTATCATTTTTAATAGAAAAATCATTGTTATTATAAAATGTCATTATTATTATCATTTTAATATTATTATTATTATTAATTATCATTTTGAATAGAATTATCATTTTTATACAAAATATTATTATTATTACAGTTAGTATTAAAAAGTATCGTTATTTTAAATTTATCATGATTATCATTTTATCATAATTAATATCATCATTAGTAAATATAAATATTGTTATTATTGTTGGTAGAATAATAATAATAATTATTATTATTACAAAATAATACAACTTTTACTTATTATTATTATTATCAATATTATTTTATCAAATAAATATGCGATACAAAGATATTTTTACCACACGTAATATAATTACATTAATAATACATACTACTATATTTTTATGATATTAAGTGAATTTATTAAATTATATTACTTAAGATATATAAAAGTATATTTTTATCATATATAAAATTTTTTTAAATAAATTTTAATATAAATTTTTATTTATTAATAAATGACTTGTATTATTTTACTCTAATAAAATATGATAAATATATTTAAATACATAAAACGACTATTTAAATACATAATAAACATGTATAGATTTTGTAAATCATTTTGGGTCAAATTGACTTTTGTTGACTTTTGCATATCGATCTCGAGCATTAGGATTGTGATACACTATGACTTGACCTAAATTGATAGATAGATATTGACCAACATATGAATATATATACTTAATATAGGTTCGTGAATCCGAGGCCAACCTTGCATTTGTCAATGCCGTCATATGTATTTTTACTACGAAATACAATATTGTGAGTTCATTTGATTCCCTTTTACTCTTTACATTTTTTTGGGACTGAGAATACATGCGCTGTTTTTATAACTGTTTTATTAAATGCTTTTGCAATCGATATTTTTGGACTGAGAATACATGAAATGCTTTTATAGATGTTTGACGAGATAGACAAAAGCAAAACATTCCTCGAATGAATTATTATACAGACAGAGGTTCTGTTGATTATTATTGAATTAGTTGGACGTTATAATTGCTACTAATTGATGTGAATATTTCCCCTTGATTATTATAGCTTGGTAACCTAAGAATTAGGAAACGGGTATACCCCTAATTCACGCGAATACTAAAGGTAGCTACCTGGTTTAACAACCCCACCCAGAATGTTCACTAGACGAAAGAGCTAGTGGGCGTGGTGTTTAGTACTTCGAGGTTTATATATTTATTACAGACCGAAAGTTCTGTTTATTTTGAGGATATTTATGATGCGCATTAAATGTTAAGGTCGGTTACCAAGCAAAGAAAGCAAAGTGAATATTATATATCGAGAGAATGATTTTTATACACAGATTATGTGGATGATATTTTGTACACAAGATATTTGTACGGTTATTAAGCATTTTGAAAAATGATTTCGTACACGAGATATGTGTACTGTATTTAAAGGAAATCACATGTACATTACAGGTGGATGTAGGATTAGGGCCCATTTGTAACATGCACATTTAAATCTTGTAGTCTATCAAAAATTTCAGAATTTTATTGTTTTATGATAAACTTATGAACTCACCAACCTTTTGGTTGACACTTTAAAGCATGTTTATTCTCAGGTATTAAAGAAATCTTCCGCTGTGCATTTGCTCATTTTAGAGATATTACTTGGAGTCATTCATGACATATTTCAAAAGACGTTGCATTCGAGTCGTTGAGTTCAACAATATTATTATTAAGTCATTGATAGTTTGGATATATTATGAAATGGTATGCATGCATGTCAACTTTTGATGTAATGAAAGTTTGCCTTTTAAAAACGAATGCAATGTTTGTAAAATGTATCATTTAGAGGTCAAATACCTCGCAATGAAATCAATTATTATGTAACATTTATAATCAATATGAACCAGGCATTTCAAAAGTGATGCTAAAACATCAAATAATTGTACACTTGAAGCTTACACGCATCAAGGATGAGAACCGTGATGAGCATCAAGCACCAAGAAACCCACCGGAGCATTGTTTGCTGTTTTTCGGGGTCTTATCAGACTCCTAGGACTTCTGGAAAATTTATTTTCAGATAGTTCATTTCGAGTAGATGACATTTCATTTAGGACTCGCCTAAATTCGATATACGGTTTAGGATCTATAGCCTTCCGAAAGTCACTACGCCGTTGTAATGACGTGCTGAAAATTCTGACCTACTCGTGCTTGAACCGTCACTACGGTCAAACGACATCGAGTTAGGATCTGAAAATTGGAGAGCGTTGAGAGGACTCACATACGGAGCCTTGGACACTGACCACGAATCTTTTTGGTTTGTATAGAGGTCGTAGCAGCTATCCGAAGTCAGCCTTTTGTTTCGATCTCTATTCTTGTTGAAAACTTACTTTAGCTTTTACGAATGATGATGATGATGATGATGATACTTAAGACTAAATTTATTCACTTTTAAACTTTTGGGGACAATATACTGACTTAGTGACCTTTGACTTAGGTTGACAACCTTTCGGACCGACTTACTACTTGCATACTTTTCATATCAACTTTTACTGCTTATTCACTGTGAGTTATAGCTTCCCTTTTTACTCTACTATTTTTGGGACTGAGAATACATGCGCTTTCTATGTTTTACATACTAGACACGAGTACTTAAACTTTATATATGTGTGGGTGACATAACGGCACAAATATTCCCCTTAGCTCGGTAACGTTTAGTCATTGGTTTATGAACCGGTGAACGCGAATCTTAGATATGGACCCATAGGGTTTGACATCCCCACTCGGGCTAGTCGCGCTAGAATTCAACGGGTGTTTAATACTTCATAAATAGACGCACTCGCTAAGTGTACTTTTAGGGGGTAATATTACGTTAAGTTAGTAACCGGGTGCCCACGGTTAAGCATATACTTTTCATACTATTTTGAATACGAAATCTCGTGGTCTACATTACATTACTGAATACAAACAAACTACAGCTCACCAACATTCGTGTTGACCTTTTAAGCGTGTATTTCTCAGGTGCTTAGACGTTGTTGCTTCTGCTGTTAGACTTGCTGTCTTGGTGTTATAGACTTGCTGTTACAGACTCACTGTGTTAGACTTTCTCTGCATTACTTAGATATGTCTCAATCATGGAACTTTTATTTTGCATTCGCAACTTATGTTATTTTGAATAATGGCTTTGTAATGACCTTTGTGTCAAGTTATCTTTTCATAAATGCAAAACTTGTTTTAAAACAGCATGTAGTATTATACAGTGTAATGAACATGTTGTTGACGATTCGTACATGATGGTTTTGTACGGGGCGTCACACTTTACTGCATTTAACACCTGCAAAAAGATACCCAACATCCTATACAAGTAATATACGCATTAAATGTCCATTTACCTTGGATGTATTGCCTTGATAGTGACTTATCATGCTCAAAGTGGAAAGTCTAACATTCTTGGATACAAGTCATGATAATCATTTGAGGCAATCTCAGTTTGGTCATGATCCTTTATTTGTAATTAACACATTTGCTAAATCTCTATTGATTGGTCAACATGTCATTGATGACACAAACCCACTTTAATCACAAAGAATGCTAGTATTCAAATTTTAACTTGTTTGTAATTAATTAAGTGTGTTAATGATGTCTTGACAAATTAAGCAAGTAATAACAATTAAGCATGTTGCAAGACATCAAGTTTAAATTTATTCATAAACTTAATTTTAGACTTAAGCAAACCTATGTATATTAATGTTTCATTGTCTTTTAAGCTTACTAGATTATGACATTCCAAATATTATCCAAGTAACACAAGCATATAATGAAGTAGTCCAAATATTAGTTGTTGGAATTCAACTTGTAACACATAGCAAGACATGGTTCATACATACATATATTAAATAACTATATATCATTTAGCACTTAACACATAGTCAAATAATACACATGTACTAATGTCAAGTAGTCAAGTAATATACATGTAATGACTAGCAAGAGATCACTAAGTAATCTTAGAATTAAGCACATAGTGATAACATAGCCTTAAACTAAGACTATGTAAGTTTTACGTGCAATGTGACATTTGCAAGATTAATGTATAAGTATACATTAATATCCAACACATGTACAAGGAAAGAGCAACTCTTGGTTGGGACTTGGTGACCATCCTAAGAATGTCTAGATACATTTTAGATGTACATGTTTTCCTAAAACACTTATGTGTTTTCCTTAGTCAAGGCTTAATTGTTATTAAGGTGTCATTAGGCATGATTAACCAAGATTAATGTTCTAGTGACCAAAACTCCTTTGGGAATGAAGGAGGCAACTATCCTAAGCATGTTTGAACAGGTTTTATGAATTATAAATGCCCGAAAGTGGTTAAACTTTTTTCGATCAAAATCCGGACAGTAGGTTTCTGCTGTCGATCTACGGTCAGCCGTGGAGTCGATCGTGCAACTCCGATTTCATAAATCTGAGTGCAAGTCTCCACGGTCCGACCTGCGGTCGACTGTGGTTTAGCCGTGTATTTCATTTTCCATTTTAAGCTTTCATTGCTTTTGGTTTTTTGCTATAGCAAATGTGGATTAGTGAACTTGTTTATTTATGTCAAGATGTCTACCATCACCTTTAGCTATGTGTACATGTCATCATCAAAACACTTATTGTTATGGGTTAAGATTAGTATAGTCATTAAGCATAATCCCATGTTAACCCACATTCTCCCCCAACACCGTGTTTTTGTTAAAGAATTGTGTTAATCTGGTTAAAAAGTTTGTTCTAAACATGAAACATTATATTAATTTGATCCATATCGAGTGCTAGATCAAACCAAAACAGAAACCCTAATTTTGGTGCAGTTTTCTGCCCAGAATTCGACAAGAACACAACCGTACGGTTACACACTGCAACCGTACAGATACACCACCTAGATACAGCAGCCGTACAGATACACACTTGCATCCGTGTAACACTCTATCCATGTAACTTACAACCGTGTCTCTGTAACCGTGTTAAACCTGCATCCATGTAGTTTAAGTGCAACCATGTACTGTAACCCTATGAATACAATGTCAAATTATACTGAATCTTCCAAAACACAATCCGCTTTAGTTAGTGCCTCTTCGTCTGGTCTTCATAAACTGCTCCAAACTGAAAATGAGATAGGAAGTTCCTATCGAGTACTTAGGCTTGAATCTCTTGATGACTATGCTGAATGGAAACCTAGGTTCCTAATCTCTCTAAATGGAATTGATTCTCGATTATACAACAGTTTAAAGATAGAATACAAGTTACCTCTCAAGGATCATGGTGAACCAAAGACTCCTATGGAACTTTCCGTTCAAGAAAGAGATAATTTAGAGTGTAAGGCTTACAGTCATCTTATACAGGCTCTCTCAAAGGAGATTTTTCTTCAATTTGAGAGACATACGAGCACGTATAGGGTTGAAATGCGATAGAGAGTGGCGTTGAGGGTAATGATGAATATAGGAAGACTAAAGGTAAGGTGTTGAAGAAAGAGTGGAAACAATTTGCGGTACAGCCAGATGAGACATTAGAGGCTGCTGTTGCAAGGTTCTGACATTTGATGATAGAGTTAAAAAGGTGTGACATTACCTTCACGAACAAGAAGATAGTGCAATGCTTCCGTGAGGGTTCGCCGGTCAAGTGGGATCCAATCGTACAACAAATTGAGCAGTCTTGTGTTATCTTGGATAATTCTTTTAGTAGTTTCGTCACAAAGCTGCAGGCTAAGGAACTTGAATTGCAGGAACGTTTAAAGAGACTGGAGTTAGTTCAAAATCCAATTGTTTACAAAGTTCCAGCTATAGGTTCAAACAAGAAATATGCACATCTTCATACGGCTTTTACTTCTAACAGTCAGAAACTGACATCTAGTTATGTTTCTCTTGCTCCTTAAAGTGTTCTTCATCATACCACCTCAAGCAAAGACGAGGGTTCTGAGATTCTCAAAACTGATAACATTCGTTTGCAAACAATCCAGGGGGTAGAAGAGGATATGGCATTAGTTGCGATGGTTGTGAACTCATACAATGATTTACTAAATGGGCATATTCTGAAAATTCACTTGGAACAAGAGGACTATGATCAGATCGATGAGAATGAAATGGATAAAATGGACATCCTCTGGGCTATGGGTAGTGTTATTCGTAGAGCTAAGAGGTACTTACAGAAGAATGGTGAGAAGACTTTGGGTGTCAACAAGAACACCAAGTTTAGTTTTGGTATGAATAAAGTGAGATGTCACATTGTAATGAATTGGGTCATTTCAAGAGAAACTGTAGTAAGCCGAAGCAGCCAGGTTTTCACAATCTATTTCACAATCAATATAGAGAAACTAAGAGTAAGATCAACATACGAATTGCAGATGAGTCATCCAAAGCCTTGGCTGCAACGTATGAGGATGAAGTGTATAACTGGTCAGTCGATGTAACCGATACTTATGATCATCATACTAATGTTGTAATAGTTCAGATGACAGAGGAATAAGTTGAGAAAGAGAAAGCTGAGAGAGAAAATATGGGATGTGTTGGTAGAGATAAGTTTTGCAAATGCCTCGGATGCAAAATGGAACACCAAATTGAGCAAGCGTGGTACTGGGAAAATTTCTTGCGTCGAGGGATTGTGAACAAAAAGGTGACTGAGAAGTTTAAGTGGGATATGCACAATGATGGAGATGTGTGGACTGACAGTGAGTCTTCGTCCTAAGACGACGAATCCTGGAAATCTTGTAACAATGGTGGTCAGTCATCAGGAAGCAATTCTGGTAATGATGAGTTTAAGGCTGATAATGTTGCTGATACGGTAAATGTGGAGAAGATGCGTAGCAAGTTGAATATGGGTCTTGTTAAGGGTTGTCTTCAGAGGTTCAAGTATACTGGAGACATAACCAAGTCGAAGGTGCTTAAGTCGGGATTCTGTCCGACGTTTAGATATCTGGCTCATGTAATTATGCACTGTTTGAGCTCCAGGATAGAAGGCCATGACGAGCTGAACACAGTCATGTAATCTCTTATGGTAGCTTTGATTCTGAACTTGTCGTTCAAATTCTCTAGCATTGTATTTGATTACATGGTGGAAAACATGAAGTACAAATCTGATCCTTATCTGCTGTATCCTCGCTTCCTTCGGCTCATCATCGACTCTCAACACAATGAGCTTATTAAAGATACTCAGGATCTGATCAAGCTGACATCATGACCGATGAGATCATGAGACGCATGGAGTTTTACAAGGAAAAGTCCGCTCCACCAAAGCATCCATTATTTGGACATCTGCTGAAAGCCGATTATGTGGCTAGAAACCCTAGGATGTGGAGGAATGAGGATAGTGATTCTGGTACGAAGGATTTTGCTCCAGTTTTAACTGAGTTGCAAGAAGAAGAGGATGAACAAGGAGCTGGTTCTCACTCAGCTCATACTTTTGATGATATGGACAAGTTTAGTTTGAATGATGATGTTGAGGTTAATGAATGTGGAGATATTTTGTTGTCTTTGAAGAGAAGAGAGGTTGCCGATGATGAACCGATAAGGGGTAGGTTGAAGAGGACAAGGTATCATGTTAAGAGGACCGATGTATCTTCATCAGGTGATGATCTTAACGAACAATCATCTACACCGAGACCTGAGGTTCAACCAACTCAAACCTCACAAGCACCTCCAGTACAACCAACTCAACAGCAGACACAACAAGTTCCACCATCATCGGTTGTTACGACTTAGGCGGGCAGCTCGACAGCTCTTTCTGTTCCGCAGTTGAGCACTCCTGATCTAGTAGGCCTTCAGGCTACTGTGCTGAGTCTGGTGAATAAGTATGAAAAGATAAAGTCTCAAAACAAGGAGAAGAATAAGGTGGTTGGTGAGTTGGAAGGGAAGGTTAATTCTTTGACTACTGAACTTGAGAAGTCAAGGAAGGAGGATGCTGATTTAAAATCTCTCACTGAGAAACAAGCTAAGAGGGTCAGACGCATGGATCGTCGTGATCGTAGATACGATGAGTGATGAGGAGGTAGCTAGAATGTTTGGTATAGAGGTCGAGCAGTTGATTGCTTGCTAGAGAACGCCTAACACAGCGGGAACACGTGAACACAAACATACAAGTGATGATAGTGGTGAGGAAGTTATCATTGAAGATGATTCTGATGATGAGGGTTCTGTGAATGAGGCTGTCGAGGAATACTTACCGGAGTTTGGTGATCTATTTAGACAACAGAATGATGATGTTTTGAATAGGTAAGTTGATGAAAAGCGAACTGCTGAGGAGGGTGAGTCTTCTGGTGTAAATAAGGATGGTGAGAATCTTGTTGCTGTGAATAAACAAAAGAATCAAGAATGGAGGGAGTATCAGAAAACTACCAAGTCCTCGTTTAAGAAGCTACCGCTAGAGCCAAAGTATAAATTGTTTTATGATAGAATGTGAAAGGTGACTGGTGGTAAGATTCTCAGCTGGGCATTCTTCAAGGATTTGAATTGTATTGCGGTGAGAAGGGAAAACGGTGTTGACTACTTCAAACACGACGTTGATTTCAAAACCCTACCGTATTTTGAAATGATGGAACTTGCTCGCTTACCTATATTGTACTGGGAAACCGATGGATGGGGTGAGTGGATGCAGTTCAAAATTAAGAAAGAGTTCAAGTATGGTTGGTCAGTTTTAGTTCCACAGTTTCCAAAAATCTCGTATAGAACTGATAAAGAAGCTGGTAGGAGGGTTAAGGTTGTTAAGTATAAGCATGCGAAGATGATGAAGTTTGCTCTTGTTCGTAATATACCACAAAATTTTGGTAAGAGGTTTAAGTGGTGGTATTATGACGGGCGAACCGAGGAGGTTGTGATTTTGTTAGAATCTAGGGTTGATTTGGAGCAGATTCGGATTTTCGATCCGAGGTGGATCAGAAACTTGTGCAGGGCTGATATCAAGGTGTTGCGACGACACCCGATCTTTCACGAGTTGCAGAACTTGGAACATGCCATCCAGTTTAACAGGGCTGTTCGAACCTATTATGCATATGATCTTTGCACTTAATGTTTTACTTTAAATATTGAACTTGTGAACTTTGGACTTGAAAGTTTGTTTTATTTTCGATTTTGTTGTAATAACTAGATGTGAATGTGTGAACTGTTTGTTAGCTGAATCATTTGAATCTGTGTTGGTTTAAATATTGCAGGTTAATGTTGATTTTATTATTTAGATAATGAACTGGGTCCTAGGGGGAGGTTGTTGGTGCATAATGATAGTCCCAAGTTCATTATAAGCGATACGTTGTGGTAGTATGCGGTGTGTAATAGTATATGTGTTAATATACGTTTAATGTTCATTTACACACTGTTTGGGCAACCGCACGGATGCATAATGCATTCGTACGGGTTCAGTGTGCAACTGCACGGTTGCATCCTGCAATCGCACGGTTGCAAGTGCTGGTAGTATTTAATGTTTATCTCGGGTTCATTGTTAGGGTTACGAACTCTAAACCCTTTCAACTTTTGTATCCGACATCTAGAAGTTCTAGCACTCTTGTGGGTTGATCTTAATCATCCTAAAGTCTAATATCTTGCTAAGGGATCATAGTTTTGTTTAATTGTTTTGATATAAAACTCAATATCGAGTTATTCCGCACTCGATATTGAAGTATAGATCGTTTAATCCTGTTTACACGATCCTACAAGCTCCATAAACATCACACACGCACACACACGCTCACACACACACACACACACACACACACACACACACACACACACACACATATATATATATATTTAATCAAGAGGGAAGCACTTTTTTGGGGGAAAGTAATTTTTTTCGTTCTTCTTTGAATTTTTTTTTCAGGCATCAAGATCACATGAAAATATGAACATTTAAAAAAGACATTTTGTGATTAATGTTATTATTTTGGCGGAAAAACGCTCGAAGAGAAAAATGAAAACATGCATCATGTGTAATATTATCCTTCTGAGTTTTTTTTAGGGTTTAAAAACTAGGGTTTAGTAATTAGGGTTTAGAAATTAGGGGGTTAAAAATTAGGGTTTAGCTATTAGGGTTTAGAAATTAGGGTTTGGGGTTTAAAAATTAGGGTTTAGGGTTTAGAAATTAGGGTTTATATTGAATTTGTAACACGAACGGTTTAGAGTTTAGGGTTTATGATTTATGGTTTAGGGTTTAGAATTTTGGGTTTAGGGACTAAACCCAAAACACTAAACCCTAAACCCTAAACTCTAAATCGGGCTAAATTTTGAAAAAAAAAACTTCATATAAGATGAAAGAAAACAACGTTCCAAAAATATTATTATGAATAACATTACACATGATGAATGTTATCAATTATTTCTTCGATCGTTTTTCCGCCTAAATAATAACATTCATCACAAAATGTCTTTTTTAAATGTTCATATTTTCTTATAAACTTGATGTCTGAAAAAAAAATTTTCGAAAAAAACAAAAAAAAATTACTTCCTCCCAAAAAAAGTGCTTCCCTCTTGATTATGACCCTATAAAATGAGGTTTCAATTTCGATTTTTATGACGAAGTCTACTTTTTGATGTATGTTCTGTCTTTTTAAGATGTATATAAGATGAAAACAATGACAGTGAACGCAATCACAACATCAAAATAGTGATGTTTACGTGTGAGAATGCAATCTCAGCGCTATTAGTTCATAACACGGTTAATCACAAATTTCTTTCATCGGAGAGAACAGATCAAGTGTGTGAATGTTCTAGTGTAACCCAAAATTTCTTTTTGTTAAGTAGTCTTTTGTTGTTACCACGCAATTATAGACTGTCCACTCATTGAGAGTAGTTCACTTTTGTTTAAAATAGAACCATGAATTCCTATCACTCATAAAGGTTAACAATTAGAAGCTTTCGGCAATCTATTTGTTTATATGGTTTTCGTAACATCAAATCTACATAGAAAATTAAGGATCCATATTTACAAAAATGTCATTACAAAATAATAAAAAATGGGATAAATTGTTATAATACGTTTTGAAATACGGTCATTTTTGCAAATATCCTAAAAAATTAACTATTTTGAAAATGAAAGTGAGTTAGATAATGTAATAATTTATCGTATTGCTTTAGATTGGCCTATCTGATGACTTTCGGGTATGGGCTTCTTGTAATTAATGGGGCGCATGAAATGATGAAAGGGTCAATCACCAAAATATCCATTTTTTTGGCCTTTTCTAAGCTGGAACCCCCTTTTTTTTTTTTTTTTTTTGAGAATTTGCTCGCGCAAGGCGCAAGTATCTTTAGACCTTGCGACCTTGCGGCTTGCGCCTTTGCGTGTAAACGCAAGGCGCAAGGATAAGGGCTTGCGTCCTTGCGTCCTTGCGCCTTGCGCCTTATCAGAATGGATTTTTCCTGATTTCTGGATAAGATTTTTTTGGATTCTTTGTACCTTTACGGATAAGATTATGTACCTGTCTATTTAATGAGGCTAGAACTCCAGATTAATAATTTTATTTTACTTCATTTTCAAAAAGATCAAGTCATTAGAGCATCGTTAAGGTACCAACTTTTATCTATTTTTTCACTAATTTGTGTCTTAATGAGCTGTAGTAATGATGAAGCATTTGTTGTTCATGTATGTTGTGGAGGTAATTTTGAATTTGTTAACAGCATACCTATGTATCTGCCTCTTGACTGTTTTAGAACCAGATTAAAACTACCACTTGCTCCACAAAAACCAATAAATCGAAGAGTATTGTTAAGGAAAATTCTCAAAAAAATTGAATTGCCACCTAATGCACATGTTTCGCTAAGATATATTGATAATAATCATATTTTTGATATTACTGATGATCATGAAGATTTTTTTGAGTTTTTAAAACACGCTGTCACAAACGAGCCTATTGATATTTATGTTGTCGACAAAGTTAGAATGCTTCAACCCGGACAAAATTCACAAACACACCAGCCCCAACAAAATCCACAAACACACCATCTCCAACAAAACCTCCGGATTCTCGAGTCTCAACCAAACAAACAAACTCACCATCTGCAAAAAGAACAGGATGAAATACACAATTCCGAACCAAACCTCGAAACACACTATTCGGAAGAAAAACAGGCTGAAATACCACCTCCAAACACAGAAGAATTTGACTTCTTCAACCATGGCGCCGAGAACGTGTGTAAAATAAAAAAAATAGAGAACCCGTTTATACCTGTTGTTGGGTCTAGTGAATCGGATGAAGCAAGTGACGAGGAAGATGAAGATGAAGAAGATGAAGAAAAACAAGATGTATTCTGGAATATGCCAACTCTACACAGTCAGCAAGATGAAGAAAATCCAGAATTTACGACCCCAATTCCAACCACGTATCAGGTATCTGATTTGGTCAAAGTTCGTCAAACGTTTTCGAACAAGGAAGAATTCCTAAACCAGCTATTTACAAAATGCCTTGAAGAAAACTTTCAAATAAAGCCTGTAAAGTCAGACAAATCTCGGTACACCGCTAAATGTGTGTTGCCAAATTGTGAGTGGAAATGTAGTGCATACAAAATAAGACACACTGAAAACTTTATGGTTAAAAAGTTGCATGACGTACACACTTGCTCACGCACACAAATTATGGGAAACAATAAACATGCTACTAAAAAGGTGTTGGGTAGTATTCTTATGGATTCGTTCAAGGCTGCTAATCGAGAGTATAAACCAAAAGATATACGTGATGATGTAGCTAATCGGTTTAGAGTGAGTGTATCATACAATCAAGCATGGAGGGCCAAGTGTCAAGCAATAGAGATGTTACGTGGCAGTAGTGATGACTCCTTTAGAATGCTTCCCATTTACCTTCATAACCTTAAGATCCACAACCCGGGGACCATCACCAATTTGGTTACCGATAAAGAAAATAAATTTGTGATGTGTTACATGTCCATTGGAGTAGTTGTAAGTAAATATATTTTAGCAAAAACCACCTTTTAATATGTACACCATACGCAAAGGCGCAAGGGTCACCTTGCGCCAACTAATACGCAATGACGCAATAAAAACCTTGCGCCTTGCGTATGGTGTATGAGGTCTTTATTAATAATATTTGATTTACTGTGAAAATTTCATGCAGATTCGATCATTTGTGCAACATGTCCGCCCGATAATCATCGTCGATGCTGCACATTTAAAGGGTGGGTACCTGGGTACTAATTTAGTTGCTGTTGCGATGGATGGCAATAATGGAATTTTGCCATTGGCTTATGGAATTGGTGAAGGCGAGACAAACAGTGTTTGGTCATGGTTTTTTGGTAACCTAAGAGA
This sequence comes from Rutidosis leptorrhynchoides, assembly GCF_046630445.1. Lineage (NCBI taxonomy): Eukaryota > Viridiplantae > Streptophyta > Magnoliopsida > Asterales > Asteraceae > Rutidosis > Rutidosis leptorrhynchoides. The sequence goes on along the minus strand of NC_092334.1, from coordinate 680,074,052 downwards.
CCATTTAATGAGTTATGGTATGGTTGATCGTATGTCAGAGATTACTTTTATTTCTGATCGTGCTGCTTCAATAGCACACGGCATTGCAAACGTGTTTCCGGAAGCGTTTCACGCTCATTGTGCACGTCATTTATTCATGAACATCAAAACTAAATCCAACAAGATGAAATTCTTCGAATGGCACTTTTGGAAAATGGTTAAGGCGTACCGTGCGTCGGATTTTCATGATCATCTGGATGTATTGCGAAGGAGATTGAAAGCGTCTTATAAAGTTCTATGTGAGGATGGTATCAATAGATGGTCCAGAAGTCAATCTACTCATATTAGGTATTCATACCTTACAAGCAACAGTGTAGAGTCTATAAACTCTCTATCAAGACATGCTCGTAAACTACCCGTTTGCATGTTGTTCGAATTTTTTCGTTGTTCAATACAGGATTGGTATTTCAAACATCGCAACAAATCAGTTAGTCTTACTTCACCGGTTACTCCATATGTTGAACGTAAGCTAGCTAAGAGGACGGACAAATCAAGAAGATGGCGAGCATTTCCATCGACAAATGATCTAATAGAGGTACATGATGGACGAAAAAATGGGTTGGTTAATCTACAAGATAGAACTTGTTCATGTGGTCAATGGCAATTATCAGGCATACCCTGCGGTCATGTGATTGCATCAGCACGACACTTCGGAGTGGAGGATATTAGTTGTTATGTATCACATTGGTTCAGCACTCAAACATACATAAATACGTATTCCGAACACATTCTTCCTCTCCCCCATCGGTCTGAATGGTCGGATCCGGTTCCCGGGATTTTGCAACTTGTACACCCCCCAGTTCTAAAGAAAAGACAACCTGGACGTCCTAAAGGTAAAAAACGCATTCCTTCAAAAGGTGAAGAAACTTCAAAAAAAGTAAGAACTTGTAGTCGTTGCAAAGAACCAGGTCATTCTCGATCAACATGCCCAGCTGCTTATGACCGAACAGGTGAATCAACTTCTCAACGGGCAAGAAACACAACCTCGAAGGCGAAAGAGACAGTCGAACCATCTCAAGCTTATCAATCTCAGTTTTATCCAACGTACAATTTAGGTAGTAATTAGTTCCTAGAATACGTTTATTTTCAGGAACAAATTAAGGTGTGATGTCTTCCATTGTTGTAATATTTTTTAATTAGTATTTTATGATGTGGTTTCGTGTGTTACTTCATATGTTATAATATTGAATGCACAAGCTAGTGTTACAAGAATAATAAAAATTTTGTGGCGCAAGGTCGCAAGATGAACCTTGCGTGTGTTTCAAAAATAGGCGCAAGGACGCAAGAAGAACCTTGCGCCTTCTTAATAAAAAGGCGCAAAGACGCAAGAATCACCTTGCGCCTGCTTCTAAATACGAGGCGCAAGGCCGCAAGAAGGACCTTGCGTCTACGGCTATTACGGGACGCAAGGTCGCAAGGTCTGATTACACACCTTTGCGCCTTCAAAAATACAGTTATCGGTCGGAAATTCGGACGAAAACTAAACCATATTTCCTCATCATCAGCAGGGTACTTTTCATCTATTCCTATCGGTCGCTCACTCTTTCTTTGGAGCATTGCATGTACAAGGCCCGGATCATTGCCGGTGTAAGAAAGATCTAGCCAAGGACCAAAACAAGTTCCCCTAAAATTTTTTTGTTGATTCTCAGTCATTGATGCCTTTAGTTGAGGTATAACATTAAGCATATTCTTCATCGTCAACTTCGCCTCAACATATCCCTGAAACAGACAGTTTTTCAGAAGAAAAATACAGGCGCAAGGACGCAAGTCGCACCTTGCGTCTCGTGTATCACACAGGCGCAAGGACGCAAGACGTGCCTTGCGCCAGCTACTAGGGACAAAACGCAAGGACGCAAGACTTTCCTTGCGCCTATACCAGATTCTAGTTTTAAGCCCTAAAACAATCGTGTTCCAGTTTTTATAAAATGTTAGCTTCCAAATACTGTAACTTTAACAAATCTAGCAACACTATAAGTGAGTTTTGCATCACCAAGCTCGTTGAAGCATTTCATCGAACACTTGGTGTGCAACAAAAATTATATATCATTTTCGACATAGAAATGGAGTAATCGAACGGAGATAGTTGAAAGGAAACACTTACCTGTTCTTGTGACATATTGATCACGTTTTTTGTCGGTTTTTTTTCTCTTCCTTTTTCTCAATCGTGGTGGTGATGGTGATGCTAATGGAGGCGGTGATGGTAATGGTGGTGAGATGTACTGATGGCGGTGGTGCTGGCGATGGTGGTGGTGGTGGTGGTGATGTGGTGAGTCTCAGAAGAAAGGTCGCAAGGGTAGACGGGTCGCAAGGGGGTCGCAAGTGCAAGGTTCTTTGTAATCGCCGTCGGTCGCAAAGTGGTCGCAAGAGCTGAGTGTCGGGGTGTGTGTGTGTATGTGGTGTCTGATTTCTATATTTGACCTAATTTTTTAACACAAGGACGCAAGGCGCAAGGACGCAAGGCGCAAGGACGCAAGTCGCAAGGTCTCTTGCGCCTTGCGCTGGCATTTTGTCAAGGTTTTTTTTTTTTGGGTACCAGCTCAGAAAAGACCAAAAAAATGGGTATTTTGGTGATTGACCCATGATGAAAATATACTTAATGGCCTGTTTGAACATTTTTGGGTATGGGCTTTTAATGGGGTGCAGGGAGTAGTGAATATATACTTACTGGGCCTGTAAAAAATATATACATGACTAACTATAAATCGACAAAGCTGCCAGAGCCGAAGAACCCTTTTTATCTTTCTTTTCAGAATTAAAAAATTAACAGTAAACACAAGCCGGCTAACAAATAATTGATGCACCACCCAGTCTCCTTTTAAGTTGTTTTTCAGTCTAAGCATGAAAAATGTTGTGTTATACTGTAGGCTGTAGCGATTAGCCGATTAGCTAGTTTGTACCCGGCATATTCGGTTCACAATAAGATGAAACTACTCAGTACAAAAAATGGAACACAATAAATAAATAAAAAATGTATTTAGGTAACTTTTATGTATCGAAACTCATTTTATCGTGTGAGCCAACTAAATCTCTCAGTTCTAATAAAGTATTGATCTGTTAAACTAATGAGTGTTGACATGATGAAAAAATATATTCCTCCTTATTCTCCTGTTAAAAGCTGTTTTTCTTCATCTTTCAAGTGTGTTGTGGGGTCAAAATCTATTGAGATTGAATCTTTTTTAAGGCTATTTTCCACTTTGTATGTATTGCTTTTCTTTTACCATTGGTATATGCAGTACATGTGTGGATCTTTGTTCTGGAAATCTAACATGCATGCAAAAACAAAAGGGATATTAAAGTTTCTTTCTTTTTGGGTAGGTCCTATTCTTTGATTTATTGGAAGGTATATATATGCTGTCATGCAATTGGGGATATATAATCTTTAGTCACCTCAACCCCACATACCCTTAAAGCTGAAATTCAGTATAAAAAACATTTACATAATGTTACTAACATATTGATCTCTATCATCGACTTATGTCCGTTGGTGATTTAATTTTACCGGAAAGAGTCTCTTTATGTTTAGGCAGGAGTATGACTAGTGTACATCTTATCTCCCAATACTCCGCTCTGGACAGAATTATGCAATGTTGTTGTCGTATTGTACCCATTGGCGAAACTACTTGGGGCCAAGGGGGCGCTCGCCCCAGTGGATTTTTTTTTCAATGTAAAAATTTTTAATTTTTCGACTTTGTCCCCCGTGGATTTTTTTTTGCCCCAATACCTACATATTTTGCCCCAAAACCTTCAAATTTTGCTCAAAATTCTCCAACTTTTGTGTAAAAGCTTTCACCTTTTGTCAAAAAAACCTTCATAATTTGCCTAAAAACCTCAATTTTTTGCCCCAAAACCTCCATATTTTGTCCAAAAATTTGCTACGGTTTTAAAAAGTTTTTGCCCCCGGTGAAAAAAATTCTAGTTCCACCACTGATTGTACCAATGAATTATGACCATCTGTATCGGAGGCATCTGCAAGCACCGTCAATATGGGTAACCGATCAAGGTCCAAAAGTTTAAGAGCGCCACAATACATTTTTTCTTATATAGAGATGGCAATTAAACGTCATGGGTTTATTGTTAGAAGAGTAATTTTACTATATACGTAGTAATAATATAATATAATAATTATAATTAGAGGATTAATCTTTGTGAAATAAAAACTTTGCTATAGCTTTCTTGAAAAAAAAGTGTGTTTGATTTTAATATTAGTATTATATTTTTTATATGTATAATAAACAAAACTACAGTAAAATTTAACGTTTGTAAGAGCCTAATTAATTATCTTTTCGCACAAAGCCTTAATTATAATATATATATATATATATATATATATATATATATATATATATATATATATATATATATATATATATATATATATATATATATATATATATATATATTGGTAGGATCAAGAGTGAAGTAACCATTCGGGGGAAGCGGGGGGAAGCAAAAACTTTTTTTTTTTCGTTTTTTAAAAAACTTTGTTCACGAACATTATAGATGAGATGAAAATATGAACATTTAGTAGAGACACTTTGTGATAAATGTTTTTATTTTGGCGGGAAAACGCTCGAAGAAGTAATATATAACAATTATCGTGTTTTTCGAGCGTATTTTGAGATTTGAACTATTGGGGTTTAGATATTAGGGTTTAGATATTAGGGTTTATAGGGTTTAGATATTAGGGTTTAGAAATTTAGGGTTTAGGGTTTAGATTTAGGGTTTAGATTTAGGATTTAGATTGAGTTTTTAACACGAACGGTTTAGAGTTTAGGGTTTAGGGTTTAGGGTTTGGTGTTTTGGGTTTATGGAATAAACCCAAAACACCAAACACCAAACCCTAAACCCTAAACTCTAAATCGGGCTAAATTTTACTTCACAAAACATGGAAAAAAAAACATTCACATTCTTCACGGACAATATTATCTTGAATGTTATTTTTGTCGATCGTCTTCCCACCTAAATAATAACATTTATCGCGAAGTGTCTATTCTAAATGTTCATATTTTTGTGTGATCTTGATGCCGGAAAAAAAATTTTCAAAAAAAGCGAAAAAAAAAATTTTTTTTTTTGCTTCCCCCCGCTTCCCCCCGATTGGTTACTTCCCCATTGATCCTGCCCCTATATATATATATATATATATATATATATATATATATATATATATATATATATATATATATGAAACAAATTACATGCAAATATTAATTAATGCTCATATCATTAACAAACATATGTTCATTACCACAGATTACATGTTAAATTGTTAATTATATGAAAGGTTCACATGTTCAGAAACAAATCTGCAAATGTGAACGAGAAACTATATATTCGATTATATATGTAAAATGCAAGTTCTTTTCAAACTATTTTATGTTCATTTTTACTTTCCATCAACATTTATGAGTGATTCAATCTACTCACATGTAAAAATCTTTGTAAATTAAAAGTTCTCGCAGTTCTCGCCATTTTATATATATATAGATTTAATCAAGAGGGAAGCACTTTTTTTAAGGGAAAGGGGGGAAGTAATTTTTTTTCGTTTTTCTCGAATTTTGTTTTCAGGCATCAAGATCACATGAAAATATGAACATTTAAAAAAGACACTTTGTGATGAATGTTATTATTTTGGCGGTAAAACGCTCAAAGAAAAAAATGAAAACATTCAGTGCATTGAATGTTTTGATTCTGAGTTTTTCTTTAACGGGTTGGAAATTAGAGTTAGAAATTAGGGGGTTAAAAATTAGGGTTTAGCTATTAGGGTTTAGAAATTAGGATTTTAGGTTTAGAAATTAGGGTTTTGGGTTTAGAAATTAGGGTTTAGATTGAATATTTTAAAACGAACGGTTTAGAGTTTAGAGTTTTGGGTTTAGGGTTTTGGGTTTTGGGTTGAGGGTTTACGAAGTAAACCCGAAACCCTAAACCCTAAACCCTAAACCTCAAACCCTAAACTCTAAATGTGACTGATGTGCAAAATCAGGTATATAAATTATTGTATGAAAAAATACCGGTTAAAAAGACTATTACACACTAACGGGCAGTGTACCCGATCGTGTAGTAATATAAATAATGGTTTAGTTCCGTGTATCGTTCCAAGGACAGTTGTATTAGCCAAACTAGAATTAGAAACTATATTATGATTAACTAAGTAAATGAAACTTAAAGGTACAAGATATTATGTTTTTGTGGCTATTTAACGATTTAGCCAAATCATAGAAGGTTAAAAAGTAAAAACAATATTTTTGGTCTTTTAAGTTTATATAATGAAAATAAGTGCAAAGAAAGCAAGTAAGATAGTTTGATTTGGATTAAAGAGATGAAATGTTCATCTAGATATTTTACCCTCGGTATTGGATGTAAGTTTTGCTATTAAAGCCCGATTAAGTGATTATGTGTGTAAGTTATCTAATAGGTTTACTAAGAGTTCTCTTAAATAAACACGCAAACACAATTACAAGATCAAGGGTTCCCTTTTCTCTAAAGTTCTCGTGTTTGTAATCAAATAACTATGAAATATGCTAATCACCTAAATCGACCCGCCAAGAGTTCTCTTTAGCGAGTACTCAAACTAGAAGTACTAAGTGAGGGTTCACTATTACCTAGACCTTTTAGTTTGTGACTAGTTGATTAGCAAGATCAAAGACTTAAACAACAATTGTCTTTGCGTTCGCTCTTACACAATTCATTCCTATATCGTTTAATCGTATTGATCTAATTTACCCCCTTGGTCCGGTTTAGTAAACAATCAATCTAAGACAAGTTGATTGTAAATCAATATGATACATCAACAAGAGTTCTCTTTATCAACAACATATCAATTAACTAGATACAAATAATTTAACATCAATAAGCATGGTTCTTTAATTCAAGCTTCAATCTTTCACACATAGTACATACAATCAATAAGATTACATCCAATACCTCGGTTATTAATCTAGACAAACATTATAGAAACTAGCCAACAATCATGGTAACAGACAACATAACAATCAGATTATCAATGGAAATCATTGCTTTAGAACAAGAAATAACCTACAAGAACAATGAGTTCTTGGATGAAGAAGGTTTTGATCTTTGATGCCTTGATGTTGAGCCTCTTCCAAGAGCTTGGAGCTCTCCAATATTGCTCCCAAAATTCGTCTCTGTACTATCTGGTTCGTAACTCCTAAACTGGTCTTCAATCATGAGGTTATAAAGTGGAGAAAGTGGGTCAGAAAGTCAAAAGTAGGCTGAAACCTACTTCTGGACGGCGTCCTAATCTTCTGGACGGCGTCCCATTGTTAAGGCTTGGATGGCGTCCCAAATGTTTGGACGACGTCCAAGTATGAAAAGCTGGACGGCGTCCCACAATCTTGGACGGCGTCCCGTTGTACTAAATTTTACTGTCTCGTTTTCTTTTCAATCTTCTTTCATTTGGCCGAATTCCCAATCATTTGAAGCCTTGTTTTACCATTTTAGAGTACTAATTAGACCTTAACTTGTATCGAGATCAACCACGGTCATAAATCATCAAAACTCTTTACAAATCACTCTCGGATACAAATTTGCATATCTTGGCCTATCACTTGTAGAAACGCCTTTATTACCCTTGATTCCAGAGCATTTTACACGATATTGCGATAGATATATATACTGTTATTGAGCAATATCAAAACACCCCACACTTAAACCTTGCTTGTCCTCAAGAAATTCTTTCTTTACAAAGTAGAACAATATCAAACACACTTACACAATATAGATTACAAACATTACACAAATCACTCGAAGCACACGAAACACAAATGTTGATATGAAACGCAATTCACGCTATATGAAACACACACGCTTTAAGTATCACACACCTTTATTGTAATCACACTCACGCTATATACACAATGAAAACACACACACACATTTTTGGGAGATTAGAGCCAAGTATCCGAAAAATTTGATCCTAGGGAAATTAGGACCTTGATGAAAACGTTTTATGGTTTTGAAAATATCATGCTAGTTTTAATACTAGGCACGTTTTCCGATTTTGTCGAATTTTCTGAATTTTTGAAATATGAGTGCGGGTTTCCCGCTACTGGTCAAGCCAATCCCTCCCACGGTACCTAACATCATGAGATGTTGGTAAGAAAATAATGTGCTTAGGAGGATACACATTACGTCCGGATATCATTGAAAATTATGAGGTAATCATCTAATCCATTAAATCAACCATAAAGATTGAGGCTCATCAGGCTTAAAAGCTGATATCTTACCTTTTCGGAGGTTATCCACTAGGAATCTGATCAATTCACTAACATTTTGTGTATCATGGTGCGCTTCCCATTTGGCCAGCAATTCTCCCTCATTGAGAAAAGCTTTGACTACCAGTTTCCCTGTTTGATGTTGAGGCCTGGTAGATTTCCAGTCGATTTTAGTAATGACTTTTCAAGATTTTTCGTCACCTTACAACTGGTCTGGACTACATCTTCTGAATTAAATCAGTAAGTGTCATTCGGAAGACTTTACTTCCTTAAGGATGGAATAGATACATCCTATTGGTCATAAGAAGTGGTCGGACGCAACATTGTCCTTGTTAGGAGAAACAATGAGGATCGTCCTTAGGGTTTTCGATCTGGCGCGAGATCCGATTTTCGACCACGCTATATAATCACCGCTCTCTCACGGTTTACACTCGTTTTGGTACAAGTGACCTACAAGTTAGCTCTACTAAACTAGTAGGATTTTCATCCAAATAATCGAATGATAGTGCAACTTCAAAGACTATTAATAATTTAAAACATAAATCAACATTTATTTTCTAGTTTTTTTTTTTAGACCACAATGTGTGTAACATGGTTTTTGAACAATTACCGTTTCTAAGGCTACCTGAAAAATTTAAATTTTTTTTATCATAAATGCCTTAATTTTTGTAAAACGAATTCCCGATAAATTTCTATCTCCCACCCCACACTTAAGATCATGCAAGGCCCTCATTGCATGAAATCAGAAAAATGATTAAATTTAGAGGGCAAAGTGATAGGGTGTTTTTAGAAATTTTCAAATTTTTTTTTTTAACCTGTAAATCGTAGAACATGTAGACGAATGCCGCTGAACTTACTGCCAGCATAAGAGCATCGTCCATTCCTCGATTATCAACATACATACATCATAATATCAAATGTTGCTGAACTACACAAATAATAATAAAAATAACGGTATTTTTACAACCACAACTGTTTATCAAACCACACGATTAGTTTAAATATTACAAAAAAAAAAAAAATTGTTTTAAAACACACCATAACAAATAAATTGTTCGAAAATGTTTCAACAAAATGATCATGGGCTCGCAGGCCTTCAGTTGTTGTAAGGCCAAAAGTAATTCCCTAAGCCATCTCTTCTTGGGCGTCCGTGCGGGTATTCTTGCTCAAATCTATCCCTTGCATCCTGCATTGAAGCGTTAGTATCATAAATTGGGTAAGGTGGAGGTGGGTGTTCTGGATCAGTATAGTATTGGGGTGTCAGACGTGTTGTGCCATAGTACTGATCGGGGTTGGAATAATATAACTCGGTGTTATGGTTATTCCAATCAATACCATAACTGTTCCATCCCTGGTTATGTACTTGAGCAATCTGGCGTTGCTCCATATCTTGCTGACCCAACCTAATACTGTTCATACTGTTGACCAAATCATCCCAACCAGATTGAGACGGATACCAAGGACCTTGACCTTGAACATTTGTCTGGGCTTCCATTTCTGCTTCTTCTTCCTCCTGCTGTTCCTGCTGAACGTTTGCCCCACTACCACTCACGCCACCTGCAACAAAAGGCACTAAATGCCCATTTCCATCCTTCATAAGAATTTCAGCGTTGATATAAGAAATTTTCTTTAATGGTTTCATGACGTTAGTACACTCCATCAATCGGCTGAAATCTATGTTGAAGTGACGAGCAATCCTCGTGATATAGTGGCCTCCAAGAAGCGGCTTTTCTCTCTGTGTCTCGGTAGCGATGGCCAGAAAATAGTTTCCTATCAATCCAGGAATATCAGTATAGTAACCCCGTTTTATTTGATCCATTAACCATAGATCCAACGTTTTAACCTTTTCGTTATCTTTGACTCTCGCATTGAAAGTGCATGCGATAAGTCGATGAAGAAGTCTATCATCCCGGGATGCAATCTCATTATACCTGTGTCTGCTCGATTTGAATGGTGTAGATGCATTTGGCCCACAAATTCTTCGCCAATAAGCAATCTCATTAAAGTCAACTCGACCAACGTAATCGGAACCCCGCAAGTAAGCAGCCAATTGGTTGTCGGTAAGTTCCTCAAAAATCCCCAACACTCTGCACAACTCAAATCTGCTTATCCCTCTATATTCGCCCCTAACCAAAACTGAAGAAAATCATTCGACAAATAATCCCGAACATTATTAAACCGTACAGTTGAGTAAAATTATTTTAGCAACACCGAAAAATTGGTTCGCAGATGCTAAAAATGTGCTCCCATGCGTAGGTAACGATCCTATCGTAGAGGATGGCTAGCAAACGGGAAACATGTTGGTGCATATTCGCCTCATCCAATGGGCCCTAATTAAAGTACCACGTGGCATTTATAGGCCTACTGTTTATCCTATCAAATGTTTCTGCGTAATCGTTGTCGTTTTGAACTTGTCTCAACCAAACTTGAGGATCATTTAGATCCTCCTCTTTTTCTTCGCCAGATGATGATGATGAATGTTGTTGTGGTGGAACCAAACCTGAGGTCCTGCCTCTCTTTGGTTGACCTCTTCGGATTGTCTCTGCAAAACATAATAACACCAAATCAAAAGAACATAAAAACCGTTGTGTTAATGTTAGCTAAAAACATAACCGGATAGCAACAGCATTTAGTCATTCCATTCATAGTTCATAAGCATTATGATTCATTTAAGCAAAAGCGTATGTTCAAAATTTTTAACCAAAGTCAACTAAAGTCAACACAAACTCGCTAATACACCTTCAAAAATGAAAATCACAAATTCACAATTTAGCATCAACTTAGGACTCAAGCATGTTGCGTTCATAGGTCATAGCATTTAAACTTGCATTCTAATGATATTCATCACAAATCATAACACAAATTTTCACAATTTTAGCTCAAAAGGACCATTATAACGCCACTACATTATAGCATTCCATACCATCAATCTACTTCAACAGGCCTAAACAAGTGAAAGTCAAGCATACATATTTCATAAGATCATTACAATTCAAAAATATGCTAAAAATTCAAGAACATTCAAATTATGACCCGGCCAAATTGACATTTATATCACCAACAACAATTAAACACTTTACAAGTTTCATTAACATCATACACAAACTCAATATCTTGACTTAATTACCCTAAATTCGGATTCAATTACTACAAACCCTAGAATCATGAGCATACCCCTAAAAACATGTAATTTTTGCAAAATCAAGACAATATGGGTAATTAAACAACTAACGTATGTTAATCTAAACATGAATCATGAAAATCAAACACCCCACACTTATCTTTTACCAATTTATTCATATAAACATACAATTCAAGTAAATGAGAAAGAAAAGTGTGAAAATGAAGTAACCATACCCTAGAAAACATGATTGAAGCTTGGAATTGATAGAAGAAATCACGAATTTGAAGTAAGAAATTAGGGTTTTTGGGAGTTGGTTCGTGTTTGGCAGAGAAAATATGATAGAAGTGTGTTTTGTGGATGAAAAATGGGGTGGATAGGGTTTAATACGCGTATTTTTTTTCTGAGTTAGACATGTTGGACGGCGTCCAGATTTCTGGACGGCGTCTAACTTTAAAGAGTGGGACGGCGTCTTGAGTTTTGGGACGGCGTCCAAGTTTGAAAAATGGCACGGCGTCCAGACAGGTGGGACGGCGTCCAATTGAACTACAACTTACTAACCTGATTTTTCGACACTCACCAGTTTAAAATCCATACGTAAATCATTTTGCACAAAACTAAAAACAATCGTACACACAATTCAAAATATTTACACTTGTGAACCATTTTTTAACGAGTCGTTCACCCAACTCGTCCCTATATCGATTTATGCTTTGTTCTCGAAGTTGAGGCTAACCTCATCTTCGATTTCCAGGGGACCATCAACATAGTGCTTGACCCGGTGGCCATTCACTTTAAAAGTATCACCCTTCCAGTTCACCATTTCAATTGTACCATAAGGGTACACCTTTCTTACAACAAATGGTCCCGTCCATCGGGACTTAAGCTTTCCGGGTGATAACTTGAAACGGGAATTGTAAACAAGGACACGATCTCCTTCCATGAATTCCTTTGGATTTTTCAACCCGTCCATCGGGACTTAAGCTTTCCGGGTGATAACTTGAAATGGGAATTGTAAACAAGGACACGATCTCCTTCCATGAATTCCTTTGGATTTTTCAATCTCTTATCGTGCCATTGTTTGGTTTTTTCTTTGTAAATTAGAGAGTTGTCATAGGCTTCAAGCCTCAACTAGTCTAATTCATTTAACTGGGTCAAACGTAACCGACCCGCCTCTTGGTAATCCAAATTACATACCCTTAGCGCCCAATGCACTTTGTGTTCAATCTCCAAAGGGAGATGGCATGCTTTTCCGTATACCATACGGAAAGGAGTGGTTCCAATTGGTGTTTTGTAGGCCGTGCGAAAAGCCCACAATGCATCATTTAACTTGACTGTCCACTCTTTTGGATTCGCACCAACGGTCTTTTCAACTATGCGTTTTAACGACCTGTTGGTATTCTCCACTTGCCCACTTGTTTGGGGATGATAGGATGTTGAAATTTTATGGATCACTCCATATCTTTTCAATACCTTTTCTAATTGCTTATTGCAAAAGTGGGTGCCCCGGTCACTAATAAGGGCTTTTGGTGTGCCAAACCTTGAGAAAAGTTCCATCAAAAAGGTTACTACAACTCGGCCATCATTTGTGGGGAGAGGTTTTGCCTCCGCCCATTTTGAAACATAGTCTATGGCAACCAATATGTATAGGTAAGAATGAGACTTTGGAAAGGGCCCCATAAAGTCAATTCCCCAAACATCGAACACCTCGCATACTTGGATGCTTTGTTGAGGTATTGTGATTTGACCGGCCCGTTGGCACGCGTCACAAGCCTTATAAACGGCGTAGGCATCTTTGAATATTGTATGCCAATAGAAACCGGCCTCGTAGACTTTCCTCCCAGTAATTTGGGGACCAAAGTGCCCACCTGTTGGACCAAGGTGACAATCAAGCAGAATTTCTGTGCATTCCTTCCCTGAAACACACCTGCGAATAACTCCATCCGCACATCGCCTAAATAGATAAGGGTCTTCCCAAAAATCGTATTTTAGGTCACTAAAAAATTTCTTTCTTTTCTGATGTGACCAACCAGTTTCTAGGTACCCTCCCCCCCCCCCCCCCCAACAATGTAATTGGCGAAGTCAACATACCACGGGTCTTCCACCTTCTCTACTCTCATGAGGAATTCACCGGGAAAATCATCTTTAATACTCGATTCATGGAGCACTTCAAGATTGGGATTTTCAAGTCTAGAAAGATGGTCAGCTGCTAGGTTTTTGGCACCTTTCTTGTCCTTAATCTCGATATCAAATTCTTGCAGAAGTAAGACCCATCTTAGCAATCGAGGTTTTGCATCCGGCTTAGAAAAAAAAGATATTTCAATGCCGAATGATCGGTGAAGACAATTGTCTTCGATAGGACAAGATATGATCGGAATTTGTCAAAAGAAAAGACGATAGCAAGGAGCTCCTTTTCTGTGGTTGTGTAGTTCAATTGAGCTCCTTATAAAGTCTTACTTGCATAATAAATGGGTTGAAAACGTTTCTCAACCCGTTGGCCCAAAACTGAACCAACTGCAAAATCCGATGCATCGCACATTAGCTCAAAAGGTAGTGACCAATTTGGAGCTATAATTATTGGTGCGTTGACAAGTTTTTGTTTTAAAACATTGAATGCCTTAGTGCATTCACTTGTGAAAACAAAGGGTGCATCTTTTTCGAGAAGTTTATTCAATGGCATTGCAATTTTTGAAAAATCTTTAATAAATCGCCGGTAAAATCCGGCATGCCCAAGAAAACTTCTAACACCCTTCACATTTGAAGGAGGTGGAAGGTTGGAAATGACGTCAACCTTTGCTGGATCCACCTGAATACCAACACTTGAGATTTTGTGCCCCAATACAATGCCTTCTTTTACCATAAAGTGGCATTTTTCCCAATTTAGCACTAAGTTTGATTTCTCACACCTAATCAGCATTTTCTACAAATTTAGAAGACATGAATCGAACGTGTCACCGAAGACTGAAAAGTCATCCATAAACACTTCCATGCATTCTTCAATCATATCGTGGAAAATGGCCATCATGCACCTTTGGAATGTTGCGGGAGCATTACATAGACCAAAGGGCATTTGGCGGTATGAAAAGGTGCCATAGGGACACGTAAAGGTAGTCTTTTCTTAATCTTCGGGGGAGATGGGAATTTGAAAGTACCCCAAAAAACCATATAGGAAACAATAAAAGCTATTTCCTGCTAGTCTCTCTAACATTTGATCAATAAATGGTAGCGGAAAATGGTCTTTTCTTGTGGCATCGTTTAGCTTACGATAATCTATACAAACTCGCCACCCCGTGACTGTTCGTGTTGTGATCAGCTCGTCTTTATCATTAGTGATAACAGTTATACCACCCTTTTTAGAAACACAATGGACCGGGCTTATCCACGGACTGTCTGAGATTGGGTAGATTAGACCTGCATCTAGCAATTTAATGATTTCCTTTTTGACAACATCTTGCATATGAGGATTTAGTCTCCTTTGACGTTGCACCACTGGTTTGGAATTTTCTTCCATTAAGATCTTATGCGTGCAATAAGAAGGACTAATTCCTTTTATATCATGGATTTTCCATGCAATGGCCGGTTTGTGGGCCTGTAGCAAGGAAACAAGACGTTCTTTTTCATTTTCAGAAAGAAGTGAGGAGATAATTACCGGAAGCTTCGAATCTTCCCGAAGGAAAGTGTACTCAAGATGATCAGGGAGCGGCTTAAGCTCTAAAATTGGAGGTTCCTCAATTGAGGATTTACTCCTATACTCGCTATCCTTGTTCAGCTGTTCTATCTCCTCCCTAGTTGGTTCATACCCATTTGCCATCAAAGTGGCCATCACATCCATTTCTTCAACGGAAAATTCTTCATCTCCACTCGCCAAATCGTATACACCTGTTTCATCCGATTCGGGAAATTCCTGCAAGAACTCATAATATGAATCTATGCTTTGCATAAAATAACAAGTATCATCTGAAGATTCGGGATATTTTAATGACTTGTCAATTGCAAAAGTCGCACTAGCTTCACCAATTTTAAGGGTCAACTGCTGGTCATAAACATCAATGACACACCTAGCGATATTCAAAAATGGTCGACCTAAAATAATTGGTATTCTATCATCAACTTCCATGTCTAAAACCACAAAGTCTGCCGGAAAAATCAGATTCCCGGTCTTAACTAACAAATTCTATATGATTCCTCGAGGGAATTTTATAGAGCGATCAGCTAGTTGAATAGCCATTCGTGTGGTCTTGAGTTCCCCAGGGGCTAGTTTAAGGTAAATCGAATAGGGCATTAAATTGATACTAGCCCCCAAATCGGCTAATGCCCTCATACAGTCGAGGTCACCCATTAGACATGGAATAGTAAAACAACCTGGATCCTGCAGCTTTTCAGGTAATGTGTTGGACACCAGCGCTGAACATCTAGCATTTAAACTGACTGACGAAACGCTTTCCATCTTCTTGCGGTTAGTAAGTAAGTCTTTCAAGAACTTAGCATACTTGGGCATACCAGAAATCACATCAATGAAAGGCATATTTATGTTAATTTGTTTAAACATATCTAGAAATTTTAACCTTTCAGCTTTGAGCCTTTCTTGTTGTTGCTTTCTTGGGTATAGGAGCGGTGGTTGATATGGCTTCACTACGGGTTTCTCCCGTTCTTCCTTCTCAACCACTTGTTCCGGCTCCTTAACCGGTTCGCCATTTTTTTATCAACAGAACACTGAAATCAGAATCTTCGGGCATTTTTGGAGCTTCGTATGCTAGACCACTCCGTGTGGTGATAACATTGGCGTGTTCATTTTGGGGGTTCTTATTAGTATCCCCCAGTAAACTCCCTGGTTTTCTTTCGCTAAGTAAACTAGCTAAACCACTCATTTGTTTCTCCAGATTCTAAATCGCAGCTTGTTGGTTTTTAAATTGATGTTCGTTCTTCTCGTTTGTTTGGCTTATATTGGTGACAAGCTGGGTCTGAGATGCAATTAACTTCTCCAACAAACTCTCCATATTTGACTTTTTCTCTTCTTGTTGGGGTTTTTGATAAAAACCCGGAGTTTGTTGTTGGAACCCACTACTTGACCCTTGTTGGTAATTGGAATTTTGACCTTGAGGGTTGTAGGGGTTGTTGAAGTTTCGGTTAAATTGGGCTCTTCCTTGAAATTGATTATTATTTCTTTGGCTTATGAAAGCCACTTCTTCTTTTTGAGCCATTGTTAAACCTGCATCACAATCTTTTCCTAAATGGAGACCACCACAATATTCACAACCTACTTTCATGCTATGAATTTCCTTGGTGATTTTGTCCATGTTTCGAGCAACACCGTCTATTTTCACACTTAGGGAACTAAGGTCATCATAAGCTCCGGCGCTTTGGACTTGAGCATTACGAGTAATCGGTCGTTCTTGATGCCACTCATGAGAATAATCGGCTAGCTTCTCGATTATCTCATAACCCTCTTGCTCGGTTTTGTCCATGAGTGAACCTCCGGACGCTTGATCAATGGAAATTCGGGTTGCAACATCACAACCCTTGTAAAAGATTTGGACTTTTTGGAAGGTATTCAAACCATGGTTCGGACAACCTCTTAGCATTTTGGAAAATCGATTCGATGCTTCGTACAAGGTTTCCATCGGATTTTGATAGAATTGGGTAATTTCGTGTTGGAGTCTCGCGGACT
Source organism: Rutidosis leptorrhynchoides (assembly GCF_046630445.1). Classification (NCBI taxonomy): domain Eukaryota; kingdom Viridiplantae; phylum Streptophyta; class Magnoliopsida; order Asterales; family Asteraceae; genus Rutidosis; species Rutidosis leptorrhynchoides. Next base: position 680,056,993 of record NC_092334.1, on the reverse strand, counting down.
TAGATGCTGGAAAATATTTCTTAAGAAATTTTTCCAACATACCATCCCAAGTTTCTATCGTAGCCTCAGCAATGAATCTAACCAACTTCGTGCTTCCCCGTGGAGTGTCAATGGGAAAAGTCTTAAAAATATGGCCTGGTCAGTTTCTGGTTTAAGTTTGAAAAGAAGACATATCTCTTGAAAGAGACGAATATGTTCGTTTGAATCTTCATTCGGACCACCACTAAATTGACACCTGTTATTAATCATTTGGAGAATAGGTCCTTTTATTTCAAAATTTACCTCACTAGTGGGTGGAGTAATGGCACTACCTTGTCCGGTTCGGGTTGCCTTCATCTTGGCCGCCATTGATTGTCTTGGTACCACCGGTCTTGCTTCTCATTCCATTTCAAATTTTGGAGGAGGAACGGGCTCACCAAATTCAGAATATCTTGGTTTGGTTGTACTTGATTCTGTATCAAAAGTTTCCTGTTTTGATGAAGATTCAAAAAGTTCAAGTACTTCTTTTGGAATCCTGCCAAGCTTTCTATCAGGTTCTGTAAGCGGTGTAAGTAATGGAGAATCTGAACTTCGGGTATGTGGCATATGCAACCTAAAATCTGTCAATCACACAACTAACAAAACTATTAAATGCACCGATTCTATAAGTCTAAAAATCAAAGACTATTAATAATTTAAAATAATTAAGAACTACTTAATCACAAATTAGTTAACAATTCTATTTTGACACAAAACTGTCCCCGGCAGCGGTGCCAAAAACTTGATGTGCGAAATCAGATATATAAATTATTGTATGGAAAAATACCGGTTAAAAAGACTGTTACACACTAACGGGCAGTGTACCCGATTGTGTAGTAGTATAAATAATGGTTTAGTTCCGTGTATCGTTCCAAGGACAGTTGTATTAGCCAAACTAGAATTAAAAACTATATTATGATTAACTAAGTAAATGAAACTTAAAGGTACAAGATATTATATTTTTGTGGCTATTTAACAATTTAGCCAAATCAGAGAAGGTTAAAAAGTAAAAACAATATTTTTGGTCTTTTAAGTTTATATAATGAAAATAAGTGCAAAGAAAGCAAGTAAGATAGTTTGATTTGGATTAAAGAGATGAAATGTTCATCTAGATATTTTACCCTCGGTATTGGATGTAAGTTTTGCTATTAATGTAGTGACCCGAACTTTTCCATGTTTATATATATTAATTGAGATTGATATTTACATGATTAAGTGTTTCCAACATGTTAAGCAATCAAACTTGTTAAGACTTGATTAATTGAAATATGTTTCATATAGACAATTGACCACCCAAGTTGACCGGTGATTCACGAACGTTAAAACTTGTAAAAACTATATGATGACATATATATGGATATATATATAGTTAACATGATACTATGATAAGTAAACATATCATTAAGTATATTAACAATGAACTACATATGTAAAAACAAGACTACTAACTTAATGATTTTTAAACGAGACATATATGTAACGATTATCGTTGTAAAGACATTTAATGTGTATATATCATATTAAGAGATATTCATACATGATAATATCATGATAATATAATAATTTAAAATCTCATTTGATATTATAAACATTGGGTTAACAACATTTAACAAGATCGTTAACCTAAAGGTTTCAAAACAACACTTACATGTAACGACTAACGATGACTTAACGACTCAGTTAAAATGTATATACATGTAGTGTTTTAATATGTATTTATACACTTTTGAAAGACTTCAATACACTTATCAAAATACTTCTACTTAACAAAAATGCTTACAATTACATCCTCGTTCAGTTTCATCAACAATTCTACTCGTATGCACCCGTATTCGTACTCGTACAATACACAGCTTTTAGATGTATGTACTATTGGTATATACACTCCAATGATCAGCTCTTAGCAGCCCATGTGAGTCACCTAACACATGTGGGAACCATCATTTGGCAACTAGCATGAAATATCTCATAAAATTACAAAAATATGAGTAATCATTCATGACTTATTTACATGAAAACAAAATTACATATCCTTTATATCTAATCCATACACCAACGACAAAAAACACCTATAAACACTTTAATTCTTCAATTTTCTTCATCTAATTGATCTCTCTCAAGTTCTATCTTCAAGTTCTAAGTGTTCTTCATATATTCTACAAGTTCTAGTTACATAAAATCAAGAATACTTTCAAGTTTGCTAGCTCACTTCCAATCTTGTAAGGTGATCATCCAACCTCAAGAAATCTTTGTTTCTTACAGTAGGTTATCATTCTAATACAAGGTAATAATCATATTCAAACTTTGGTTCAATTTCTATAACTATAACAATCTTATTTCAAGTGATGATCTTACTTGAACTTGTTTTCGTGTCATGATTCTGCTTCAAGAACTTCGAGCCATCCAAGGATCCGTTAAAGCTAGATTCATTTTTCTCTTTTCTAGTAGGTTTATCCAAGGAACTTAAGGTAGTAATGATGTTCATAACATCATTTGATTCATACATATAAAGCTATCTTATTCAAAGGTTTAAACTTGTAATCACTAGAACACAGTTTAGTTAATTCTAAAGTTGTTCGCAAACAAAAGTTAATCCTTCTAACTTGACTTTTAAAATCAACTAAACACATGTTCTATATCTATATGATATGCTAACTTAATGATTTAAAACCTGGAAACACGAAAAACACCGTAAAACCGGATTTACGCCGTCGTAGTAACACCGCGGGCTGTTTTGGGTTAGTTAATTAAAAACTATGATAAACTTTGATTTAAAAGTTGTTATTCTGAGAAAATGATTTTTATTATGAATATGAAACTATATCCAAAAATTATGGTTAAACTCAAAGTGGAAGTATGTTTTCTAAAATGGTCATCTAGACGTCGTTCTTTCGACTGAAATGACTACCTTTACAAAAACGACTTGTAACTTATTTTTCTGACTATAAACCTATACTTTTTCTATTTAGATTCATAAAATAGAGTTCAATATGAAACCATAGCAATTTGATTCACTCAAAACGAATTTAAAATGAAGAAGTTATGGGTAAAACAAGATTGGATAATTTTTCTCATTTTAGCTACGTGAAAATTGGCAACAAATCTATTCCAACCATAACTTAATCAACTTGTATTGTATATTATGTAATCTTGAGATACCATAGACACGTATACAATGTTTCGACCTATCATGTCGACACATCTATATATATTTCGGAACAACCATAGACACTCTATATGTGAATGTTGGAGTTAGCTATACAGGGTTGAGGTTGATTCCAAAATATATGTAGTTTGAGTTGTGATCAATACTGAGATACGTATACACTGGGTCGTGGATTGATTCAAGATAATATTTATCGATTTATTTCTGTACATCTAACTGTAGACAACTAGTTGTAGGTTATTAATGAGGACAGCTGACTTAATAAACTTAAAACATCAAAATATATTAAAAGTGTTGTAAATATATTTTGAACATACTTTGATATATATGTATATATTGTTATAGGTTCGTGAATCAACCAGTGGCCAAGTCTTACTTCCCTACGAAGTAAAAATCTGTGAAAGTGAGTTATAGTCCCACTTTTAAAATATAATATTTTTGGGATGAGAATACATGCAGGTTTTATAAATGATTTACAAAATAGACACAAGTACGTGAAACTACATTCTATGGTTGAATTATCGAAATCGAATATGCCCCTTTTTATTAAGTCTGGTAATCTAAGAATTAGGGAACAGACACCCTAATTGACGCGAATCCTAAAGATAGATCTATTGGGCCTAACAAACTCCATCCAAAGTACCGGATGCTTTAGTACTTCGAAATTTATATCATATCCGAAGGGTGTTCCTGAATGATGGGGATATTCTTATATATGCATCTTGTTAATGTCGGTTACCAGGTGTTCACCATATGAATGATTTTTATCTCTATGTATGGGATGTGTGTTGAAATATGAAATCTTGTGGTCTATTATTATGATTTGATATATATAGGTTAAACCTATAACTCACCAACATTTTTGTTGATGTTTTAAGCATGTTTATTCTCAGGTGATTATTAAGAGCTTCCGCTATCGCATACTTAAATAAGGACGAGATTTGGAGTCCATGCTTGTATGATATTGTGTAAAAACTGCATTCAAGAAACTTATTTTGTTGTAACATATTTGTATTGTAAACCATTATGTAATGGTCGTGTATAAACAGGATATTTTAGATTATCATTATTTGATAATCTACGTAAAGCTTTTTAAACCTTTATTGATGAAATAAAGGTTATGGTTTGTTTTAAAAATGAATGCAGTCTTTGAAAAATGTCTCATATAGAGGTCAAAACCTCGCAACGAAATCAATTAATATGGAACATTTTTAATCAATAAGAACGGGACATTTCAGTTGGTATCCGAGCGTTGGTCTTAGAGAAGCAGAATTTTGCATTAGTGTATCTTATCGAGTTTGTTAGGATGCATTAGTGAGTCTGGACTTCGACCGTGCTTACTTGAAAAATGATTGCTTAATAAATTTTGTTGGAAACTATATATTTTTAACATATGAATATTATGTGATATATTAATCTCTTAACGCGTTTGATGTGATAGATGTCTACCTCTAGAACAAGTCCCATTGATTCACCTAATAATAATTCGTGGACTGATTCACAAGTTCTCGAAGAGGAACCGGAAGAAGAGTCGGAACCGGAAGAAGAATCGGAACCAGAAGAAGAATCGGAACCGGATGAAGAAATAGAACCGGTGGGGGAAATAATAAAACGGTTAAGTAAAAGAAAATCCTCAACCAACCGACCAAGGTTAATTATGGTCAATGGTGTTTCCGCCAAGGAAGCAAAATATTGGGAGGATTACCAATTCTCCGATGAATCGGATTCCGACGAGAATTCCGATGATGTTATAGAAATTACCCCAACTAAATTTAAAAAGTCAAAAGAAAATAATAAGGGAAAGGGCATAAAAATAGAGAAATCTAATTCCAACCCCGATGAACTTTATATGTATCGTCAACCCCCGAAGTCCTTAAGTTGTAACAATGACCCGGGAACCTCTAAACCACCAGGTTTTTCTAAACCGTTGTGGAAAACGACAGCTCGTATTAGGGGAACATCATATATCCCTAGAAACTTGGCAAAACGAACCAAAACCGAAGAAGAAGAAACGAGCGAGTCAGAATAAGATAGTTGTATTCGTGTGGTGTAATATATGTAATATAGTGTGCTTATGCTTTATGATATATGTAAAAATTGCTTGTATTAATAAGTTTTTTTTTTATGAATCTAACTCTTGTCTATTTTACAGTATAAAAACACAAAGTGGATAGACAACCCAATATTTTAAGAGACCTACCCGGAGACATGATTGATGAAATCTTGTCTAGAGTCTGTCAGAATTCTTCGGCACAACTATTTACGGCGAAATCAGTTTGTAAGACATTCGAAGAACGTTCAAAGAATGTCTTGCTTTATAAGAGACTTTCGTTTGAAAGATGGGGGATATCACATTGGGAAACCCATAAGTTACAATGTGTTTACTTTGACGCATATATTACGGGGTACCGAATTGCTATTTTACGCAACGGGTTAAGAAATTATTTTGACTCAATGTATCCGAATATAGGACTTCATGATTTAGAAAAAGCGGCTAACATGCAACATAAAGAAGCATGCTATGCTTACGGGTTAATAATGTTCGCTTCTCACCAAAGTGAGAAAAAGAACATCGGGCTACAACTATTAAACAAAACGTTCCCACAAGTGACGGAGTCGGTAATTGGGGTAAGAAATGAGGTTTTTAGGTTATTACGAGACTGTTGGTCATTACGTAACCCTCGTCCCTTTGACGACGTTACAACACGCTGTCTTATCAATGGCCATAACGGTTATGTTCCACAAGACCAAGGATGGGAAGTAGTCCTAGTAAAACCAGAATGCATGACTTGTTTCTGGACGTATGAATTACGTGTCTTTATTGCCTTTGCTGAACGACTTGTGTACTAGCTAGAATTATCTTCACGACTATCTTGTATCAAAGTTATTGTGTGCTATATTTCATGCTTTATGTAAAGTAAGCGGTATTGTAAGTTTGTAAAATATTGTATAAAAGTTTGAACGCGAAATATTATTATAATCAGTTTTTCATATAGAATTGTAGTAGTTGAATTGTATATTAGCTACTAAGTATGAACTTAACGGGTAGGTACTACCCGAATTTAAACTTATAAAACGCTAATATGAAGAAAAAGCTTTTATAAATGAGTTCATATTATGCTATGAAATACTATTAACTACTCTTAATATTCTGTATGATTAACTTGTTCCATTTGACTATTTTGAAGGAAATGGCACCGACTACTCGACACACCGTGAATATGAATGAAGAGGAATTTCGTACTTTTCTAGCTTCAAACATAGCCGCAGTACAGGCTGCACTACATACCAACAATAACCCTGGATCTAGCAGTACAGGAAATCGTGTAGGATGCTGATGTGCTGGATCGTAACCTTTATTTATGAACGGATTTAAGTTGTTTTGTTACACGAATTGATTTATTGTATATGTGGTATTTTATTGAATTCAGGTTGATTTCACACATATATAGGCAACTAGTCCTATTCATGTAGTTTAGTTTGTTGGTAAATCCGATTCGTTCCACAGGGAGATGGAGTGTTTAATGGTTTTTAATAGTCTTTGATGTCAAACTTAATTAAAGGGGGTTTTGGATTAGGAATTTATAATATAACAGTAACAGAAAATAACTTAACTAATTTACTTCATAAATAAAATTACAAGATTACAATAAATAACTTAAAAAGGAACTAAATGAAATTATGCTAATTATGATGCATTAATTATATTACTAGATGGTAATTAGTAAACTAGTAATTTTTAATAAAACTATATGTTTAGAATTTTGTTTTGAGTAATTATAATATAAACTTATTTAAATTAACTAAATGACAAGTTTTAATTATATTAATATAAATTATTAGGAATAGTAATTTAACTAATTACAAACTAATTATAAATTATAAACTTTTAATTAACACTAATTATAAGGTTAAAACATGTATTAAAGTATTTTATAATAAGTAATATAAATTATGTAATAATAACTTAAATATAATAATTAAAATAACTAAAACCCTAATTTTGCCCTAACTGGTACTGTAGCCGTGTCTTGTACATACGCGTTTCGCATATTTATACGCGTATCGCGTATAATTTAAAACCTACGCGAATTGTGTGATTCTGATCGTACAGTTTGATTTACAGGCATACGCGTTTCGCGTATACCATACACGATTCGTGTATGACTTATACGATGTGACAAACAGTCTGTTACGGATTTAAATGTTTTTATGTATTGTTTTTATATTTTAAAATAATAATTCGTAAATAATGATAATAATACGTTTACAAGAAATAATAATGGGATAAATGGGAGTGTTTACTTAAATGTGTCACCCCTAGGTCCATGGATTGTTTTGAGTTTACGCCCTATTTAAAATGTTTTAGTAATAAACTTTATATTTTTCTTTCGAATAAATATAAGGTTAAGACTAACTAAATAAAATCTAATTTTCATCGGATTCTTTTTAGATAGCTACTATTCCTTAAGTATTTAAATTGAGACCTAGCCTAGTTTTGACTTTCGCCAATACCCAAATTATAACGGCTTCCCTTTTTATAATTTCATTGTCATATAATTTATTGATATCACCCAAACCACCGAAGTTTATTTCTAAATTGGTGTTAATAACTTATCCATAAATTCGTCTAGATCATTTTTAATGTTGAAGCTTAATTTATGTAAATAAAAATAACTTTCGTTATTTAAATTTAATAAATTAAGTGGCAAGGGTTAAATACCTAATTACATAAAAATGGTTCTTTTAACTAGGCTCAATATTAAAAATACTAAAGTTACATTTTTAACTTTTACAAATGGTAACAATCCATTTCACTAGGGGCTCTACATTTAAGCAAACACTAGGGAAATTTAGCTATTCATTACACTAGGGTAAACATAAAAATATAGATATGCAAACATAATAACAACGCTAATTTTAACAGAGTAAACTTACTAAAATATCTTCACTTTCATTAACTTCAAACGGTAGGAAAATTACAATAATAACACCCCTTTCACGCGTACAATAACACCCTTAATCACGAACAATACCCCCTAAATAATTGAAACTAATTTTACAGAGTAATAAAATGACAATATATTTAACTATAGTAATTGTTGTATGTGTTGTTGTCTAATATTTTCTGTCCTCTCTCATGTTCAACTAGTACTCCGTATTTAAAGCCTACAAGATGTAGTAGGTGATAGTTGATGGACTTCATTGCTGTATCTCAATTCTAAAAGAATTAGTTTTTATCTCCAAAAAGCAGCCGCCCTTATCTGATGAATGATTAAATTCGGCCTAACATTACGCATTTCGTGTAGAGGTCACACGATTCGCGTAAGGCTAAATTACTACGCGCTTCGTGTGACTCTACACGATTCGCGTAAGAGATAATGGCAGTTTTCTTTATTTTTCTTTTTCGTTTGTTCTATGTTGATCCCGTGTTGACGTTAAATTGACTTGGCACTTTTCATTTGAACTCTTTTCTTCAACTATCTTGTACTTTCATTCGGATAAACGTTTCTTGATATAAATTTGGTTAAAACTATCGTTTTATCGTCGTTTCTTCGAATAGCAAGCTCTTGTCTAATTTTATCGTTTTTCTCGTGAAATGCTCATTGAATGTCTTTGTAGATGGTAAAAACCTATGAAATATAAGTGATATTGCGTCAAATAATATGTATGTTTAGAGCAATACCAAAATACCCCACACTTGAACGTTGATTGTCCTCAAGCAATTACATCTTTGAACAGAATCGGAACATTATATATATCTTTATTATCGAACATTAGATCACACAACACACACTACACGAAATGAAACACACGCTATATGAAATATATTACACAACACAGTATTTATTGGATCACACGCACACGAAACGAAATTCTGATAACAGAAACAAACATGAAACTCGTGATTAGGGTTTAAAAATTTGGATCCTTAGGGAAAATTGGACCTTGTGAAAACGTTTTATGATTTTATAAAATGTCATGCTAGTTTTTACACTAGACACGTTTTCCGGTTTTAACCTCAAATTCCGGTTGAGGGTAACTGAAAACCGAAGTCTCAGTCGGCGATTAGCAAGCTATTCGCCCCCATGATTGTAGTATCATGGAACTTGAAGCCGAATGTCCAAAAAATGGTTTTACACAAATATAATTCATAAAATAACATAAGTTTTAGAACAAAATTATATCGTGTCCAAATATCATCGGTGAACCATGAGTTTGCACACCTCAATTTGTTATGGCATATGTATGTTGACCGCGGTCAAACATAGATGCGGTTAATCTTTACGGAGATTATCCATCTGGGGATTAGATTCATTAGTCTTAAAAGCTAATTTGCATTGTGCCCCCCCATTGTACGAGACATATCCTTCTCATGGTTAGGATAAGTCTGACCACCAAAAACCCTGTTTGATGCTGAGGTTAGGTGGATTTCCAGCCGATTTTAGGGATGACTTTACAAGATTTTTCGTCAACCTACAGCTGTTCTGGACTACATCTTCTAACATAAGTTAGCAAGTGTGTCAATTTGGAAGACTTTACTTCCTTACGGGATGGACTTGATTCATCCTCTATTACTCGTAATAGTGGAATATTCAGGTTTATACGTTCCAAAGCAATGATATCTGCAATAACTTCATAGAAACATGTGATAAATGGTTCTCAACATAAGATTTTATAAATTCTTGTTATAATTGGTTTTCTTTTATAGGTTTTAAACAAATAAACTTATGCGTTTTTAATGTATTGAGACGATAATTTCGGTTTTTGACACCTATGCTTTAATCGCGCGTAGTTACCTTAAAAATTTATTTGTTATATTTGTTTAAAGATTTTCAAATTTTCATAAAAACCAATAACTTATAAGTTCTCGAGAATTTATATATTCCCACCCCACACTTAAGATTATGTAATGCCCTCATTACATAAAATCAGATAATAATGTATAAATTTGAGAGGACAAAAAGTGTAGAATATTTGGAACTTCCTTTGTTAACCGATTTGGATTTTCAAATTGTTTTACCTATGATTTTATCCAACGTTTGTATCACAATGTAATTCGATGTTTCGTTTTGTCTAATTGCATTTTCTTCTGTACCTGTCAAAACCATGTAAAAGCACACAAAACATGGGGTTGTACATCAATCGTACAAATCAATTTTACCCCACACTACTTTCTTGCTAATATATAATAAAACATAAGAAACATAAAAGTATTAAAACACACCATACAATAATGTTATTACACACCATAAAAATAAAAATGTTTAAAACAATAGAACTAGTCAAATGGGCTCCAAAATGGTCCTCCTCGTAGAAACGCCTATATGCATCCTGACTCGCGGCTATGGCGGCGTTATGGTCATAGGGTGGAGGTAGAGGGTCATCGGGTGATTGCCATGGGGGATATGATGGAAAGGCTGAGGGTGCGTAAGCTTGCGGGTTAGACGCGTATAGATATGCCTGTTGGTGTGCCCACTCTAATTGATTTCCCATTCCCCTCTGATCATATCGGATGTTGGACAGCATATTATATTGATCTAGCTGGGTATGCCTAATGTCCCCTAATTGCCGAGATAAAGCAGTGTACTGATCTTCTGATCTCGCTCCCCAGTTTTGATATGAATTACGTACATCTAAACTCAATGCGTAAACGAGTTTTGGAGCATATCGAAATCAGAAGTACCTGTATGAGACGAGCTAGCCTGATCTGTCTCTCTGCGTCTCCTCCTAGCTTCCCTCGCGGGTTCATCATCCTCCTCCATAGGTACGTGAGCAGCAACTTCCTGTTGCCTTAAACTACGTACCCCACCCCTTACACGTATAGCCTTAGCTGTCCTATACACCTCCAATCCCAAATTACGAACCGGTTGATCTATTGGTTGGATTGGAGGGTCAAATTCGTTCGGGTCGAGACCGAACCAGGCTGCCAAACACGTGACATAGTGACCCCCCGACATGTCACTGGATCCTCGAGCACCCTTACCAAAGTGGGCTAAAAAGTAGGCCACTCCATAGGGTATACTAATAAATGTATCCCTATCTCTGATTGCATCTAAATACCAAAGGTCAACATAATTAATCTTATCTGTATTAAGGAATGCCCTTTGGTTAATTGTGTTCGCTATAAATTTATGAATTATTCGATAGCGAACATCAGTGATCTTAAGGTATGATTCTTGGCCTGCTACATAAGTATTCTTTTGGGAAAAAGAGCACCAGACACTCAAAGAATCATAATCTCCTGTATACCTAGCTCCTGTAAAAATATATTCCCAAAAACCTGGAGCATTCATCTCATTACCGTCATAAATCCCTAAGGCCATAGTCATGTCGCCTAGGGACATTACTCTATCTACACCACCCAATCTAAATTGTAAGAAAGTAGTATCTTCGATATTTTCCGGGTGTATATTCATCCTAACGGTAGAATAAAATTCTAAACACCATTCTCTATATATAGGAGAATTTAACCTAAACAATCTCTCAAAGTCATTATAATACCTAATTTTCCCAAATTCATTCGTGAAACTTTGGGTTAAAATTTCCCTTATCGGTGTATCTAAATTGACTGGGTCTCCTAGGGGATCCCAATCAACAACGTAAACTGGAGAGATGGTTCGATTTACCAGAATGAGTAAATCCTTAACTTTTTGCACCCTTTGATGTAATTCGTTAGGAAATTGCAGGATCGGGTGTAGGTTCAAGAGTTGTTGTTCCATTTTGGGGGTAACTATTTAACAGATATCTTATGAATCCAACAAGAAATTTCGTGCAATTTGAAAAACGATAATTCAGTTGTAACACTTAACATTTATCGTTTTTAATGAAAACATATTGAACTCAAGGTTCATCACTTTTAAATGGTAGACCGTTTTAATAGAACATACAACAAACAAAAACAAACCAAACACACCAAAACATTACACACAAAAATGCACAAACACACAATTGGCGAGAAAAAGATTTAAAGAGTGAAGCCTCGTTGGCTCGCTTCGTAGTGGAGTCGCATTATTTCACTCCCCATTGCTTCGTAGGCGTAACCTCGCTGGTTTAAGAGGTTTTCTTATGCACATTTTAAAGGCCCTTCTCGGCATAAGGTTACGTACTCGTAATTAGAGTCCGTTTGGTTCTTTGGGCAATCTCCGGAGTGAGTCGGTTTTCCACATTTTACACATTTACCCAAATGACGTGCTCTACGCCTTTTAGCTGATTTAGATTTTCCTCTTGCATAGTTTGTCTCATTTAGTTTCTGTCTTTCTTCTTTCCTCGCCTTATCGCATCTTTTCTTAATATCTAACACCACATCCCTAGGTAAAATCTTATCGCACTTTAAAATGAAATGGTTGTAGATATACTGACTGCGCATCTTGAAATTACACAATAAAAACAAAAAGAAATTAAAAAGGTAGAATGGAGGGAGAAGACTAGTTCTTTAGGGTCTGCTAGGGAAAGACCAATCTAACCCCACTCTTAAAGATAAGAATAAAAATCGAGAATGGAGTTTAAAACCTTAGAGTTACCCTGAATTTATTTGTCCTTAGGGTAGAAGGTGGTTTCGTCTCTTTCCGTAGTATTGATTTCTTCAAAGTATAACTTGAGTCTGTGTCCGTTCACTTTGAAAGTTCCACCGTCTTTACCATACAACTCTGCATATCCAGATGGAAAAACCTGTTTTATTATATATGGCCCATTCCATCGGGATCTAAGTTTACCAGGTGAAAACTTGAAACGTGATTGGAATACCAATACTTTATCCCCTTGTTCAAATTCTTTCTTTTTTAATCGTGCATCGTGCCATACTTTAGTTTTTTCTTTATATGTTTTAGAATTTTCGTAGGCTTGTAATCTTAATTCATCTAGTTCGTTAAGTTGTGATAACCTATTTTCTCCGGCTTGTACAAGGTCAGTATTACATTCTCTCATAGCCCAGTACGCCTTGTGTTCAACTTCAACAGGTTGATGACACGCTTTACCGTATACAAGTCTAAATGGTGTGGTACCTATTGGTGTTTTATACGCAGTCCTAAAAGCCCACAACGCGTCATCTAACTTGCGTTGCCAGATTTTAGGGTTGTTATTAACCGTCTTCTCAAGTATGCGTTTTAAGGCACGATTCGTGTTCTCCACTTGACCACTTGTTTGCGGGTGGTACGAAGTAGAGAAACGATGAGTTACGCCATACTTCTTCAACACCTTTTCAAGAAGGTTGTTGGTAAAATGTGTTCCTCGGTCGGATATGAGTGCTTTTGGGATTCCAAAGCGTGAGAAGAGATTTTTCAAGAAGTTTACCACCACCCTAGCATCATTTGTAGGCAAAGCTTTTGCTTCAGCCCACTTGGATACATAGTCAACGGATACTAGTATGTACTTGCACTTATGTGAACTTGGAAAGGGTCCCATGAAATCGATTCCCCAAATGTCAAAGATTTCACAAACTTGGATGCCGGTTTGAGGCATCTCATCCTTTTTCGTGATGTTACCCGTTCGTTGGCATGCGTTACAAGTCCGAACGAAATCATGGGCATCTTTAAAGATCGTGGGCCAATAAAAGCCCGATTCAAGGATTTTTCTTGCAGTGTGGTTTGGTCCGAAATGACCGCCGGTTGGCCCTTGATGGCAATGCTCAAGAATTTGTTGAGCTTCTTGTCCGTACACACAACGGCGAATTATTTGATCCGCACCAACACGAAATAGGTCTAGGTATTCCCAGAAATAAGACTTTAAATCCGCAAAGAATTTCTTCTTTTGCTGATAAGTAAGTCCTTTTTGTAGAATGCCTGAAGCAAGATAGTTTGCAAAATGGGCAAACCATGGGATTTCAGATTCTTTTTCAACCCTCATTAGAGATTCGTCAGGAAATATGTCCTTGATGATTGTGTCATCAAGTTTATCTAATTCGGGGTTTTCAAGTCGGGATAAATGATCGGCAGCTAGATTCTCAGCTCCTTTCTTGTCACGTATCTCAATGTCAAATTCTTGAAGTAAAAGAACCCAACGTATGAGACGATATTTTGCATCTAGTTTCGAGAATAAATACCTAAGTGCCGAATGGTCCGTGTAAACAATGGTCTTGGACAACACCAAATATGACCGAAATTTATCAAATGCATAAAAAACCGCTAGGATTTCTTTTTTCGTGGTGGTATAATTAATTTGGCCTCCCGTTAGAGTTTTACTTGCATAATAAATCGGAAGAAAATGATTATCGGGACGTTGTCCTAAAACAGCACCTAAAGCATAGTCGCTTGCGTCACACATTAGCTCAAATGGCATACTCCAATCTGGAGATACCATAATGGGAGCTTGTGTGAGTTTTGACTTTAGAATCGAGAATGCATTCTCGCAATTAGAATCGAAGTCAAATGGAGCATCCTTTTCAAGAAGTTTGGTCAATGGGCGGGCGATTTTAGAAAAATCTTTGATAAATCGCCTATAGAATCCTGCGTGACCAAGAAAGCTTCTAATTGCTTTAACATTTGATGGTTTAGGTAGCTTAGAGATAACTTCAATTTTAGCTTTATCTACCTCTATTCCCGCACGAGATATTTTGTGACCAAGTACAATGCCCTCTTTCACCATGAAGTGGCATTTTTCCCAATTTAGGACCAAGTTTGCTTTCTCACATCGGATAAGCATACGTTCAAGGTTGAAAAGACACGATTCAAAGGAGTCTCCAAATGCGGAAAAGTCATCCATGAAGATTTCCATACAATCCTCTACCATGTCATCAAAGATTGCCATCATGCACCTTTGAAAGGTTCCGGGTGCATTGCATAAACCAAACGGCATGCGGCGATAGGCAAAGGTACCGAAAGGACAAGTGAATGTGGTCTTTTCTTGGTCGTTGGGATCAATTGGAATTTGGAAGTAACCGGAGAAACCGTCTAAAAAGAAATAATATTCTTTTCCCGCTAATCGTTCAAGCATTTGATCAATAAAAGGTAACGGGAAATGATCCTTTCTAGTGGCATCATTTAGACGTCTGTAATCAATACAGACTCTCCAACCGGTAACTGTTCTAGTTGGGACGAGTTCGTCCTTTTCATTTAATATAACGGTTGTACCCCCCTTTTTGGGTACTACTTGTACTGGACTAACCCACGGACTATCGGAGATGGGGTAGATTAACCCGGCGTCAAGAAGCTTGACGACCTCCTTTTTAACAACCTCTTTCATGTTGGGATTTAGCCTGCGTTGTCTTTGTACTACGGGTTTGTAGTCATTCTGAAGGAGAATTTTATGTGTACAATAAGACGGGTTTATTCCCGGAATGTCAGTTGTTTTCCAGGCTATAGCCTTTTTATGGGTTTTTAATACAGAAATTAGCTTATCCTTCTCATTATCTGAAAGATGTGAAGCAATAATTACTGGTAATTTAGATGTACCTTCGAGATAAGCATACTCCAAGTGTTTGGGTAGCTCTTTAAGCTCTAGTACGGGTGGTTCTTCTAAGGAATTTTTTATACGAAATCTATCTTCATTTTTGATTTCCTCAAACGATTCCTCTTCCATGGGAATTTCTTCTATTATGGTCTCGTCATCCGTGACCACCTTCATCAACTCATCAAAATCTTTATCAATATTGAAGTATTCATTCTCACTTACCGGGGCTAACCCCGGGATATCAATTTCAAGTAGCTCCTTCAATTCATTCTCGACACAAAGATCTATAACATCAATTTGAAAACAAGAGTCATTGGTAGAAGTGGGTCTTTTCATGGCTTTGTCAATGTGACAAATTATTCTCTCGTTTCCCACACCTAGACTCAATTGTTCTTTTTGGACATTAATGATAGCATCTGCAGTGTTTAGGAAAGGACGTCCTAAAATGATAGGAACTTTTGTGTCCTCTTGCATTTCTAGAATAACAAAGTCAACGGGAAAGATAAGTGAGCCAACTTTTACAAGTATATCCTCGGCTATACCTATGGGAGTATCAAATGATTGGTTTGCTAATCGAATACCCATTCGGGTTGGTTTTAAGTCTCCTAAGTCAAGTTTTAAATATAACGAGTAAGGCATTAAGTTAACACTTGCACCTAGGTCGGCTAGTGCATCGTACACCACCGAATCACCCATCATACATGGTATGATAAAACTACCAGGGTCTCCTAATTTTGGAGGTACATTTTGTTTCTTTAAGATGGCCGAACATTCCTCATGGAGAAATGTGGCAGAAACGTCGTGGTATTTACCCTTCGAGGATATGAGATCCTTTAAAAACTTCCCGTAATTGGGCATATCCCTAAGAACCTCCGCGAGTGGCATGTTAATGCTAATTTGCTTAATCATGTCTGCAAATTTCTCATATCGCCTTGCGAGTCTGTCCTTTTTTAATGCTTTTGGGTATGGAATAGGTTCCTTATGCACCTTTACTGTTGGTTCTTCACTTTTCTTTGGTATGACCTCAGGTGGATCATCTTTCTCTTGTTCTTTGTCAACTTGCTCATTTTCATCAACCGGAATTTGTAAAACAGAAGGACATAAAGGAACTTCCGGGGACTTAAGAGTCTCCGGTTTAGTAGTTAAACCACTTCTAGTAGTTATAGCATTTACATGCTCGTTCCTTGTTTGGGGGTTGTTGGGATTCACTTGAGTATTTGAGGGGAGAGTACCTGGTGGTCTCTCTGATAGTAACTGTGATATCCTTCCAACATTCCTTTCTAAGTTTTGTATTGTGGCTTGTTGATTTCGGATTTGCTGAGTTTGGAGCTCTGAATTTTGCTCGTGCTTAACCATAAAATCTCTTAAGAGTTCTTCTAAACCAGATTTCCTCTCAGGTTGAGGTTGCATAATTGCTAATGGTTGTGGTTGCATAAGTGCTAGTGGTTGTGGCTGATTGTGTTGGAACTTATTTTGATAATTTCGTTGAGGTTGATTTCGGTTATTATAGCCTGGTGACGGATTTCTTTGATTTTGATTTGGGAAATTCCGGTTATTTTGGTAACCTGGATTTCCTCCTTGATAGTTATTATTATTTTGATAGTTATTATTATTTGATCCTGAAGGTCCTCCTACTTGATAGCTGTTTATATGAGGATATTTTCGGTTGTTTGCTTCTATAGCTGGAAAATCACTGAAGTTCATTTCACCTTTTCGTAAGTAACCTAAGAAATTTGCTTGCTCTTCCATTGTACTTTGATCACAATCTCTAGTAAGATGGGGACCTTGGCACAGTTCACATCCTACTCTGATAGCATGCATTTCCTTGGTTACTTTCTCGATTTGCCGTGCTTGATTTGCTATTTGAACTTTTAAAGAAGCAATTTCATCATTGCTTTCAATACTAGCAACATTTGATGATCTAGAGAATTCTATTTCTTGATGCCAATTATGGGAATGGGAAGCTAAATCAGCAATGATTGTGTGAGCGTCTTCAGGTGTTTTCTTCATGATCGAACCTCCGGCTGCAACATCTATATCTTTTCTAGTTGCCACATTGACTCCTTTATAGAATATTTGGACCTTTTGGAATGTATTCAACCCGTGTTGAGGACATATTCGAAGCATTTTATTGAATCGGGTCCAAGCTTCATAAAGAGTTTCATTAGGCTTTTGTTTAAAGTGATTTATGTCACTTTGTAATTTTGCTGCTTTTGAAGCAGGAAAGAATTCTGACAAAAATTTATCCATCATATCATTCCAGTTTTCAATATAACCTTCTGGTAATGAGTCTAGCCAATCTCTTGCATCATCTTTTAAGGACCATGGAAAGATTTTTAAACATGCAACTTCATCGGTGACATCTTTGATTTTGAAAAGCTTGCAAATGCTTACAAACTTACGAAGATGCTCGTTAGCATCCTCATTTGGGGTTCCACCGAATTGACATGTATTAGTTACCATGTGTAAAAATTGACCTTTTATTTCAAAGCCATCACTCATCGTGGGTTGGTTGATTGCGTGGCCTTGACCTTTTCTTGTGGCCTTCATTAATGCTTCTATCATTTGATTTGTATCAGCCATTTCTTCTTCTTCTTTAATAATCGGCTCTATGATTGGTTGAATTATTGGTTCAGAGTCGGATTCTAAGAAAAGTGACTCTAAATTTTTAGCAAGAGATTCTACTTCTTGAGCTCTTAAGCGTTCGTGGAATTTTCTTTCGGGTTCAGGATGTGAAGGAGTTAATTCAGCGTTGGAGGAACGTAAGTTCATACATTAATTTCTATTATGAGATCACTTCACTAAAGGTTTATCTAGGGTTACCTATTTGTTTCTCTTTTTTAGTGATTTTCGGTGTTTTAAAATTACTAGTACTTCCTATTTCTTTTTGTTGTTTTTGTCCTTTATTAATTCTTTGAGGTTTCGGATTAAGTTTAACGAGTTTAGGATTGAACGGATCATACAATTTGGGAAATTGTACAAAGAATTAAAGGATTTATTCAAAAACTTTGAACTTTCTTGGAAATGAATTTCCTCGAGAGTATCGAATAACATAAAAACAATGATAAAAACCCTTAAACAAACAGATTTTCCTTCTGATTTTGCCCACGTTTCGAATAGCCAAAAGATGCAGCAGAGGGGCAGGATCCTTCTATTGACCAATAAAATTGGTGATCCAACAACCCGGTCCACGTACAAATCCAACTACTACTACGAATCAGAAAAATTATCTATTTATTTAACTGCCAACTCCCCGGCAGCGGCGCCAAAAAGTTGATGTGCTGGATCGTAACCTTTATTTATGAACGGATTTAAGTTGTTTTGTTACACGAATTGATTTATTGTATATGTGGTATTTTATTGAATTCAGGTTGATTTCACACATATATAGGCAACTAGTCCTATTCATGTAGTTTAGTTTGTTGGTAAATCCGATTCGTTCCACAGGGAGATGGAGTGTTTAATGGTTTTTAATAGTCTTTGATGTCAAACTTAATTAAAGGGGGTTTTGGATTAGGAATTTATAATATAACAGTAACAGAAAATAACTTAACTAATTTACTTCATAAATAAAATTACAAGATTACAATAAATAACTTAAAAAGGAACTAAATGAAATTATGCTAATTATGATGCATTAATTATATTACTAGATGGTAATTAGTAAAATAGTAATTTTTAATAAAACTATATGTTTAGAATTTTGTTTTGATTAATTATAATATAAACTTATTTAAATTAACTAAATGACAAGTTTTAATTATATTAATATAAATTATTAGGAATAGTAATTTAACTAATTACAAACTAATTATAAATTATAAACTTTTAATTAACACTAATTATAAGGTTAAAACATGTATTAAAGTATTTTATAATAAGTAATATAAATTATGTAATAATAACTTAAATATAATAATTAAAATAACTAAAACCCTAATTTTGCCCTAACTGGTACTGTAGCCGTGTCTTGTACATACGCGTTTCGCGTATTTATACGCATATCGCGTATAATTTAAAACCTACGCGAATTGTGTGATTCTGATCGTACAGTTTGATTTACAGGCATACGCGTTTCGCGTATGCCATACACGATTCGCGTATGACTTATACAATGTGACAAACAGTCTGTTACGGATTTAAATGTTTTTATGTATTGTTTTTATATTTTAAAATAATAATTCGTAAATAATGATAATAATACGTTTACAAGAAATAATAATGGGATAAATGGGAGTGTTTACTTAAATGTGTCACCCCTAGGTCCATGGATTGTTTTGAGTTTACGCCCTATTTAAAATGTTTTAGTAATAAACTTTATATTTTTCTTTTGAATAAATATAAGGTTAAGACTAACTAAATAAAATCTAATTTTCATCGGATTCTTTTTAGATAGCTACTATTCCTTAAGTATTTAAATTGAGACCTAGCCTAGTTTTGACTTTCGCCAATACCCAAATTATAACGGCTTCCCTTTTTATAATTTCATTGTCATATAATTTATTGATATCACCCAAACCACCGAAGTTTATTTCTAAATTGGTGTTAATAACTTATCCATAAATTCGTCTAGATCATTTTTAATGTTGAAGCTTAATTTATGTAAATAAAAACAACTTTCGTTATTTAAATTTAATAAATTAAGTGGCAAGGGTTAAATACCTAATTACATAAAAATGGTTCTTTTAACTAGGCTCAATATTAAAAATACTAAAGTTACATTTTTAACTTTTACAAATGGTAACAATCCATTTCACTAGGGGCTCTACATTTAAGCAAACACTAGGGAAATTTAGCTATTCATTACACTAGGGTAAACATAAAAATATAGATATGCAAACATAATAACAACGCTAATTTTAACAGAGTAAACTTACTAAAATATCTTCACTTTCATTAACTTCAAACGGTAGGAAAATTACAATAATAACACCCCTTTCACGCGTACAATAACACCCTTAATCACGAACAATACCCCCTAAATAATTGAAACTAATTTTACAGAGTAATAAAATGACAATATATTTAACTATAGTAATTGTTGTATGTGTTGTTGTCTAATATTTTCTGTCCTCTCTCATGTTCAACTAGTACTCCGTATTTAAAGCCTACAAGATGTAGTAGGTGATAGTTGATGGACTTCATTGCTGTATCTCGATTCTAAAAGAATTAGTTTTTATCTCCAAAAAGCAGCCGCCCTTATCTGATGAATGATTAAATTCGGCCTAACATTACGCGTTTCGTGTAGAGGTCACACGATTCGCGTAAGGCTAAATTACTACGCGTTTCGTGTGACTCTACACGATTCGCGTAAGAGATAATGGCAGTTTTCTTTATTTTTCTTTTTCGTTTGTTCTATGTTGATCCCGTGTTGACGTTAAATTGACTTGGCACTTTTCATTTGAACTCTTTTCTTCAATTATCTTGTACTTTCATTCGGATAAACGTTTCTTGATATAAATTTGGTTAAAACTATCGTTTTATCGTTGTTTCTTCGAATAGCAAGCTCTTGTCTACTTTTATCGTTTTTCTCGTGAAATGCTCATTGAATGTCTTTGTAGATGGTAAAAACCTATGAAATATAAGTGATATTGCGTCGAATAATATGTATGTTTAGAGCAATATCAGATGCACCTACAAAGAATTCACTGCCTGCAAACCTTTGGAATTTGAAGGAACCGAAGGACCGATCGGATTGAAATGGTGGACCGAGAAGATCGAATCGGTGTTTGCCATAAGTAAGTGTACTGAAGAGGACAAAGTGAAGTACGCTACGCATACCTTCACAGGTTCTGCATTAATATGGTGGAATACCTATCTAGAGCAAGTGGGACAAGACGATGCGTACGCACTACCGTGGTCAGCATTCAAGCACTTGATGAACGAGAAGTACCATCCCAGAACCGAGGTCAATAAGCTCAAGACAGAACTTAGAGGGTTACGAACCCAAGGATTTGATATTACCACGTATGAAAGACGATTCACAGAATTGTGCCTATTGTGTCCGGGAGCATTCGAAGATGAGGAAGAGAAGATCGACGCGTTTGTGAAAGGATTACCGGAAATAATTCAAGAAGATATAAGTTCACACGAGCCCGCCTCCATACAACAGGCATGTAGAATGGCTCACAAACTAGTGAACCAGATTGAAGAAAGAATTAAAGAACAGACTGCTGAAGAGAAGCAAGTCAAAAGAAAGTGGGAGGAAAACGGTGATAAGAATCACCAATACAACAACAACAGCAATTACAACAATAATCGCAATAATTATCCCAACAATCGCAACATCAATCGCAACTACAACAAACGGCCCAACAACAACAACAACAACAACAGCAGCAACTACAACAATCATCCCAACAACAATAATAACCGCAACAACAACAACAATCAGAAGCAGCTATGCCAAAGGTGTGAAAAGTATCACTCGGGGTTCTGCACCAAATTTTACAACAAGTGTAAAAGAAATGGTCATAGCGCGGCGAAGTGTGAGGTCTACGGACCAGGGGTTAATAGAACGAAAGGAACAAATGGTGTCGAAACGAGTAATGGCGGAGCAAGTTGTGTCGGAGCAAGTTATGCCAATGTAGTTTGTTATAAATGTGGAAAACCGGGCCACATTATTAGAAATTGCCCGAACCAGGAGAACACGAATGGACAAGGCCGCGGAAGAGTTTTCAATATTAATGCGGCAGAGGCACAGGAAGACCCGGAGCTTGTTACGGGTACGTTTCTTATTGACAATAAATCTGCTTACGTTTTATTTTATTCTGGTGCGGATAGAAGCTATATGAGTAGAGATTTTTGTGCTAAATTAAGTTGTCCATTGACGCCTTTGGATAGTAAATTTTTGCTCGAATTAGCAAATGGTAAATTAATTTCAGCAGATAATATATGTCGGAATCGAGAAATTAAACTGGTTAGCGAAACATTTAAGATTGACTTGATACCAGTAGAGTTAGGGAGTTTTGATGTGATAATCGGTATGGACTGGTTGAAAGAAGTGAAAGCA
The DNA here is from genome assembly GCF_046630445.1 of Rutidosis leptorrhynchoides. Classification (NCBI taxonomy): domain Eukaryota; kingdom Viridiplantae; phylum Streptophyta; class Magnoliopsida; order Asterales; family Asteraceae; genus Rutidosis; species Rutidosis leptorrhynchoides. The sequence goes on along the minus strand of NC_092334.1, from coordinate 680,034,410 downwards.
GAGATCGTTTGTTACAAAAATGCAATTCGCATTATACGAGAAAAAGGAAAACCCTTAATGGTGTACGGAGAAAATGGCAACACGGAGCTACATCTTATTAGTAATTTGAAGGCACAAAAATTAATAAGAAAAGGTTGCTATGCTGTTCTAGCACACATCGAGAAAGTACAAACTAAAGATAAGAGCATCAATGATGTTCCCATTGCAAAAGAATTTCCCGATGTATTTCCGAAAGAATTACCGGGATTACCCCCACATCGATCCGTTGAATTTCAAATAGATCTTGTACCAGGAGCTGCACCAATAGCTCGTGCTCCTTACAGACTCGCACCCAGCGAGATGAAAGAACTGCAAAGCCAATTACAAGAACTTTTAGAGCGTGGTTTCATTCGACCAAGCACATCACCGTGGGGAGCTCCTGTTTTGTTTGTCAAGAAGAAAGATGGTACATTCAGGTTGTGTATCGACTACCGAGAGTTGAACAAACTTACCATCAAGAACCGCTACCCACTACCGAGAATCGATGACTTATTTGATCAACTACAAGGCTCGTCTGTTTATTCAAAGATTGACTTACGTTCCGGGTATCATCAAATGCGGGTGAAAGAAGATGATATTCCAAAGACTGCTTTCAGAACACGTTACGGTCATTACGAGTTTATGGTCATGCCGTTTGGTTTAACTAATGCACCAGCTGTGTTCATGGACCTTATGAACCGAGTGTGTGGACCATACCTTGACAAGTTTGTCATTGTTTTCATTGATGACATACTTATTTACTCAAAGAATGACCAAGAACACGGTGAACATTTGAGAAAGGTGTTAGAAGTATTGAGGAAGGAAGAATTGTACGCTAAGTTTTCAAAGTGTGCATTTTGGTTGGAAGAAGTTCAATTCCTCGGTCACATAGTGAACAAAGAAGGTATTAAGGTGGATCCGGCAAAGATAGAAACTGTTGAAAAGTGGGAAACCCCGAAAAATCCGAAACACATACGCCAGTTTTTAGGACTAGCTGGTTACTACAGAAGGTTCATCCAAGACTTTTCCAGAATAGCAAAACCCTTGACTGCATTAACGCATAAAGGGAATAAATTTGAATGGAATGATGAACAAGAGAAAGTGTTTCAGTTATTGAAGAAAAAGCTAACTACGGCACCTATATTGTCATTGCCTGAAGGAAATGATGATTTTGTGATTTATTGTGACGCATCAAAGCAAGGTCTCGGTTGTGTATTAATGCAACGGACGAAGGTGATTGCTTATGCGTCTAGACAATTGAAGATTCACGAGCAAAATTATACGACGCATGATTTGGAATTAGGCGCGGTTGTTTTTGCATTAAAGACTTGGATGCACTACTTATATGGGGTCAAAAGTATTATATATACCGACCACAAAAGTCTTCAACACATATTTAATTAGAAACAACGGAATATGAGGCAGCGTAGGTGGATTGAATTGTTGAATGATTACGACTTTGAGATTCGTTACCACCCAGGGAAGGCAAATGTGGTAGCCGACGCCTTGAGCAGAAAGGACAGAGAACCCATTCGAGTAAAATCTATGAATATAATGATTCACACTAACCTTACTACTCAAATAAAGGAGGCGCAACAAGGAGTTTTAAAAGAGGGAAATTTAAAGGATGAAATACCCAAAGGATCGGAGAAGCATCTTAACATTCGGGAAGACGGAACCCGGTATAGGGCTGAAAGAATTTGGGTACCAAAATTTAGAGATATGAGAGAAATGGTACTTAGAGAAGCTCATAAAACCAGATAATCAATACATCCTGGAACGGGGAAGATGTACAAGGATCTTAAGAAACATTTTTGGTGGCCAGGTATGAAAGCCGATGTTGCTAAATACGTAGGAGAATGTTTGACGTGTTCTAAGGTCAAAGCTGAGCATCAGAAACCATCAGGTCTACTTCAACAACCCGAAATCCCGGAATGGAAATGGGAAAACATTACCATGGATTTCATCACTAAATTGCCAAGGACTGCAAGTGGTTTTGATACTATTTGGGTAATAGTTGATCGTCTAACCAAATCAGCACACTTCCTGCCAATAAGAGAAGATGACAAGATGGAGAAGTTAGCACGACTGTATTTGAAGGAAGTCGTCTCCAGACATGGAATACCAATCTCTATTATCTCTGATAGGGATGGCAGATTTATTTCAAGATTCTGGCAGACATTACAGCAAGCATTAGGAACTCGTCTAGACATGAGTACTGCCTATCATCCACAAACTGATGGGCAGAGCGAAAGGACGATACAAACACTTGAAGACATGCTATGAGCATGTGTTATTGATTTCGGAAACAGTTGGGATCGACATCTACCATTAGCAGAATTTTCCTACAACAACAGCTACCATTCAAGCATTGAGATGGCGCCGTTTGAAGCACTTTATGGTAGAAAGTGCAGGTCTCCGATTTGTTGGAGTGAAGTGGGGGATAGACAGATTACGGGTCCGGAGATTATACAAGAAACTACCGAGAAGATCATCCAAATTCAACAACGGTTGAAAACCGCCCAAAGTCGACAAAAGAGCTACGCTGGCATTAAAAGAAAAGATATAGAATTTGAAATTGGAGAGATGGTCATGCTTAAAGTTGCACCTTGGAAAGGCGTTGTTCGATTTGGTAAACGAGGGAAATTAAATCCAAGGTATATTGGACCATTCAGGATTATTGATCGTGTCGGACCAGTAGCTTACCGACTTGAGTTACCTCAACAACTCGTGGCTGTACATAACACTTTCCACGTCTCAAATTTGAAGAAATGTTTTGCTAAAGAAGATCTCACTATTCCATTAGATGAAATCCTAATCAACGAAAAACTTCAATTCATCGAAGAACCCGTCGAAATAATGGATCGTGAGGTTAAAAGACTTAAGCAAAACAAGATACCAATTGTTAAGGTTCGATGGAATGCTCGTAGAGGACCCGAGTTCACCTGGGAGCGTGAAGATCAGATGAAGAAGAAATACCCGCATCTATTTCTAGGAGATTCGTCAACACCTTCAACAGCTTAAAATTTCGGGACGAAATTTATTTAACGGGTAGGTACTGTAGTGACCCGAACTTTTCCATGTTTATATATATTAATTGAGATTGATATTTACATGATTAAGTGTTTCCAACATGTTAAGCAATCAAACTTGTTAATACTTGATTAATTGAAATATGTTTCATATAGACAATTGACCACCCAAGTTGACCGGTGATTCACGAACGTTAAAACTTGTAAAAACTATATGATGACATATATATGGATATATATATAGTTAACATGATACTATGATAAGTAAACATATCATTAAGTATATTAACAATGAACTACATATGTAAAAACAAGACTACTAACTTAATGATTTTTAAACGAGACATATATGTAACGATTATCGTTGTAAAGACATTTAATGTATATATATCATATTAAGAGATATTCATACATGATAATATCATGATAATATAATAATTTAAAATCTCATTTGAAATTATAAACATTGGGTTAACAACATTTAACAAGATCGTTAACCTAAAGGTTTCAAAACAACACTTACATGTAACGACTAACGATGACTTAACGAATCAGTTAAAATGTATATACATGTAGTGTTTTAATATGTATTTATACACTTTTGAAAGACTTCAATACACTTATCAAAATACTTCTACTTAACAAAAATGCTTACAATTACATCCTCGTTCAGTTTCATCAACAATTCTACTCGTATGCACCCGTATTCGTACTCGTACAATACACAGCTTTTAGATGTATGTACTATTGGTATATACACTCCAATGATTAGCTCTTAGCAGCCCATATGAGTCACCTAACACATGTGGGAACCATCATTTGGCAACTAGCATGAAATATCTCATAAAATTACAAAAATATGAGTAATCATTCATGACTTATTTACATGAAAACAAAATTACATATCCTTTATATCTAATCCATACACCAATGACCAAAAACACCTAAAAACACTTTCATTCTTCAATTTTCTTCATCTAATTGATCTCTCTCAAGTTCTATCTTCATGTTCTAAGTGTTCTTCATATATTCTACGAGTTCTAGTTACATAAAATCAAGAATACTTTCAAGTTTGCTAGCTCACTTCCAATCTTGTAAGGTGATCATCCAACCTCAAGAAATCTTTGTTTCTTACAGTAGGTTATCATTCTAATACAAGGTAATAATCATATTCAAACTTTGGTTCAATTTCTATAACTATAACAATCTTATTTCAAGTGATGATTTTACTTGAACTTGTTTTCGTGTCATGATTCTGCTTCAAGAACTTCGAGCCATCCAATGATCCGTTGAAGCTAGATCCATTTTTATCTTTTCCAGTAGGTTTATCCAAGGAACTTAAGGTAGTAATGATGTTCATAACATCATTCTATTCATACATATAAAGCTATCTTATTCGAAGGTTTAAACTTGTAATCACTAGAACATAGTTTAGTTAATTCTAAACTTGTTCGCAAACAAAAGTTAATCCTTCTAACTTGACTTTTAAAATCAACTAAACACATGTTCTATATCTATATGATATGCTAACTTAATGATTTAAAACCTGGAAACACGAAAAACACCGTAAAACCGGATTTACGCCGTCGTAGTAACACCGCGGGCTGTTTTGGGTTAGTTAATTAAAAACTATGATAAACTTTGATTTAAAAGTTGTTATTCTGAGAAAATGATTTTTATTATGAATATGAAACTATATCCAAAAATTATGGTTAAACTCAAAGTGGAAGTATGTTTTCTAAAATGGTCATCTAGACGTCGTTCTTTCGACTGAAATGACTACCTTTACAAAAACGACTTGTAACTTATTTTTCCGACTATAAACCTATACTTTTTCTGTTTAGATTCATAAAATAGAGTTCAATATGAAACCATAGCAATTTTATTCACTCAAAACGGATTTAAAATGAAGAAGTTATGGGTAAAACAAGATTGGATAATTTTTCTCATTTTAGCTACGTGAAAATTGGTAACAAATCTATTCCAACCATAACTTAATCAACTTGTATTGTATATTATGTAATCTTGAGATACCATAGACACGTATACAATGTTTCAACCTATCATGTCGACACATCTATATATATTTCGGAACAACCATAGACACTCTATATGTGAATGTTGGAGTTAGCTATACAGGGTTGAGGTTGATTCCAAAATATATATAGTTTGAGTTGTGATCAATACTGAGATACGTATACACTGGGTCGTGGATTGATTGAAGATAATATTTATCGATTTATTTCTGTACATCTAACTGTGGACAACTAGTTGTAGGTTACTAACGAGGACAGCTGACTTAATAAACTTAAAACATCAAAATATATTAAAAGTGTTGTAAATATATTTTGAACATACTTTGATATATATGTATATATTGTTATAGTTTCGTGAATCAACCAGTGGCCAAGTCTTACTTCCCGACGAAGTAAAAATCTGTGAAAGTGAGTTATAGTCCCACTTTTAAAATATAATATTTTTGAGATGAGAATACATGCAGGTTTTATAAATGATTTACAAAATAGACACAAGTACGTGAAACTACATTCTATGGTTGAATTATCGAAATCGAATATGCCCCTTTTTATTAAGTCTGGTAATCTAAGAATTAGGGAACAGACACCCTAATTGACGCGAATCCTAAAGATAGATCTATTGGGCCTAACAAACCCCATCCAAAGTACCGGATGCTTTAGTACTTCGAAATTTATATCATATCCGAAGGGTGTCCCGGAATGATGGGGATATTCTTATATATGCATCTTGTTAATGTCGGTTACCAGGTGTTCACCATATGAATGATTTTTATCTCTATGTATGGGATGTGTGTTGAAATATGAAATCTTGTGGTCTATTATTATGATTTGATATATATAGGTTAAACCTATAACTCACCAGCATTTTTGTAGACGTTTTAAGCATGTTTATTCTCAGGTGATTATTAAGAGCTTCCGCTGTCGCATACTTAAATAAGGACGAGATTTGGAGTCCATGCTTGTATGATATTGTGTAAAAACTGCATTCAAGAAACTTATTTTGTTGTAACATATTTGTATTGTAAACCATTATGTAATGGTCGTGTGTAAACAGGATATTTTAGATTATCATTATTTGATAATCTACGTAAAGCTTTTTAAACCTTTATTGATGAAATAAAGGTTATGGTTTGTTTTAAAAATGAATGCAGTCTTTGAAAAATGTCTCATATAGAGGTCAAAACCTCGCAACGAAATCAATTAATATGGAACGTTTTTAATCAATAAGAACGGGACATTTCAATTAAGGCCCGATTGAATGATTATGTGTGTAAGTTATCTAATAGGTTTACTAAGAGTTCTCTTAAATAAACACGCAAACACAATTACAAGATCAAGGGTTCCCTTTTCTCTAAAGTTCTCGTGTTTGTAATCAAATAACTATGAAATATGCTAATCACCTAAATTGACCCGCCAAGAGTTCTCTTTAGCGAGTACTCAAACTAGAAGTACTAAGTGAGGGTTCCCTATTACCTAGACCTTTTCGTTTATGACTAGTTGATTAGCAAGATCAAAGACTTAAATAACAATTGTCTTTGCGTTCGCTCTTACACAATTCATTCCTATATCGTTTAATCGTATTGATCTAATTTACCTCCTTGGTCTGGTTTAGTAAACAATCAATCTAAGACAAGTTGATTGTAAATCAATATGATACATCAACAAGAGTTCTCTTTATCAACAACATATCAATTAACTAGATACAAATGATTTAACATCAATAAGCATGGTTCTTTAATTCAAGCTTCAATCTTTCACACATAGTACATACAATCAATAAGATTACATCCAATACCTCGGTTATTAATCTAGACAAACATTTTAGAAACTAGCCAACAATCATGGTAACAGACAACATAACAATCAGATTATCAATGGAAATCATTGCTTTAGAACAAGAAATAACCTACAAGAACAATGAGTTCTTGGATGAAGAAGGTTTTGATCTTTGATGCCTTGATGTTGAGCCTCTTCCAAGAGCTTGGAGTTCTCCAATATAGCTCCCAAAATTCGTCTCTGTACTCTCTGGTTCGTAACTCCTAAACTGGTCTTCAATCATGAGGTTATAAAGTGGAGAAAGTGGGTCAGAAAGTCAAAAGTAGGCTGAAACCTACTTCTGGACGGCGTCCTAATCTTCTGGACGGCGTCCCATTGTTAAGGCTTGGACGGCGTCCCAAATGTTTGGACGGCGTCCAAGTATGAAAAGCTGGACGACGTCCCACAATCTTGGACGACGTCCCGTTGTACTAAATTTTACTGTCTCATTTTCTTTTCAATCTTCTTTCATTTGGCCGAATTCCCAATCATTTGAAGCCCTGTTTTAAGATTTTAGAGCACTAATTAGACCTTAACTTGTATCGATATCAACCACGGTCATAAATCATCAAAACTCTTTACAAATCACTCTCCGATACAAATTTGCATATCTTGGCCTATCACTTGTAGAAACGCCTTTATTACCCTTGATTCTAGAGCATTTTACACGATATTGCGATAGATATATATACTGTTATTGAGCAATATCAGTGACGACCCGGGAATTTCCGACCAAATTTAAACTCAATCTTTATATAATTTCGACACGATAAGCAAAGTCCGTAATGATGAGTCTCGAAAATATTGGAACTATGTTTATATAATCAATTGACCTTTGACTATTACCCGACGATTCACGAACTTATAATTGAAAATATAAATGTATATATAAATAACTATACATGTAAATAATTATATATAATAAATTAAATATAATAATGAACTACTATGTGATTTAGTTATTATGGAAAATAACTTCAAATAAGAAAAACTTGTTAATCTGAATATATAAAGTATATTGAAGATAAATAATTTCGAACATTAATTGTCAACGACAACAAGGTATTAAAATTTATAATGTTATACTTTGAGTTTAATTGTTCCAATATATATAATTAACATATTTATCTACGTAATAAATATGATATTTAAAAACATAATTACATATATAGTAGTGAGAATAGATATGTGATATCTATACATAATTAGTACTATATAGAATGTATACATATATAAATAAATGTAACTACAAGATAAAATACAGTTGTTGTATTAATGTTAATATCAGTATTAATAATAGTATGATATAAATATGAAACTGAATAGGTGTAAATTATTAGATTTTTATTGTTAATATTATTATTAATTAATAATATCTATATTATTAAAGTTGTATTATTATTAATGTTATTGTTATTATTATTATTATCATTTTATCATTTTATTATTATTATTATTATTATTATTATTATTATTATTATGATTAGTATTATCATGATTGATATTATTATTATAAATTATTATTAATATCATTTTTAGTATTATTTGATAATAATAATATTATTGTTATTAATATTATTGTTATTATTATTATTATTATTATTATTATTATTATTATTATTATTATTATTATTAGAATTTTTATTAGTATTAATATAAGTGTAATTATTAATTATTAACATATCTTTTATATAAAATCGATTATATAGATTTAGGATCAGATTAGGAATCATGTACCAATCAACCAGTAGTTAATTTTGTTTATATACCTAATATCGTACCAATCACCTACAGGATGTGTCAATTTCAGTTACATGTCGTGATCTTCTCCATTTTTTTTTATTTTTTTTATTTATTCTCTGATTAATTATTTTGGTCAAATTGAATTGATATAAAACAAGGATTTCACTGAGATATTACCACACTCGATCAACACAGCATCCTTAATATCAACTATCAATTTATACAGCCCCAAACCATCGAATTAAATAAAAATTGTGGATAAACGCAGTTACCTGCTCTGTTTGTCCAATATTTGGTCTAAAACTCGAATTCAATTTTTTTTTCAAAATGTACAAATGCAATCATGTTAGAATTATTTAGCTTAAACTATCTGTAAAATATCTTATCTCAATTCTTTGTATCAAGGTAGAATTTTGAAGTCAAAGTTTATAAATTTAAAAGTCAAAGTTTTGTTCATGATCAAATTCGTGTTTTCTGTTAAGATTTAGGTTCAATTAATGGAATGGAACGTTTCTAGGAATGATTTGGTATCTTTTTCGTTTTGTAAACTTTGTCTAAAACAGCCTTAATTTCGAAAATGGATTTGAGATGAGTTCGTGTTCTTCACAGACTCATCAACAATTTTTTTCTTTTCTTTTTCTGTTTTAAATTAACTGGATTAATCTTTAAACGTTTTCATATAATTTATAAATCTTAAAACTAAGTGTTAACTCATTGAGTATTTAATTTCAAAAATTGGTCGATTCAGTATGGATTTTGAAGAAGGAGAAGGAGAAGACTTTTATTAATACGGGTTATATATTAATTGTTTCTGTGTTATTTCGGATAATGGGCACAGCCCAGCTGGTTAAAGGAAGTGTTGGGTGTTTGAAAGGTCGGGGGTTCGAGCCCCCCTCAAGGGCTGTTTTTTTTTAAAACTCCATGAGGTAGTTTATTTTATTTATTCTTATTATTATTATTATTATTATTATTATTATTATTATTATTATTATTATTATTATTATTATTATTATTATTATTATTATTATTATTATTATTATTATTATTATCATTTTTAATTATTATTATTATCATTATTGTTAATATTACACTTATCATTATTGTTATTTATTAGAATTATTATTATTATTAGGTATTATGAATATTAGTTATTAATATTAGTATTATTATTATTATTATAATTAAAGTTATTGATATTGAGGATATTATTATTATTATCATTATAAAATTTGTAAAATCATTGTTATTATTAAAAGTAATGTAAGTGTTGTTATTAATACTACTAAAATCATTATCGTTAGTAACAAAATGACCGATAAAAGTATTGCTATTATTATTACTAACAATAGTATTGGAATTAACCTTATTATTTTCATTAATACTAGTATTAACATCATTGTTATAATTATTAAGATTATTATGATTATTATTAACGTAAGTATCATTAATAACAATATCATTATTATTATCAATGTTATCATTATTAATAAAAGTTATTGTTATTATTATAACTAGTAAAACATTAATATCAAAAGCTACCTTTTTAAGCAGATAAATATTTTGTACATAAAATATACTTATTACATATACTATGATTATATTAAAATTTTACATAACTATATATATATAACCTACTAATATTATTTATATAAATACTTACAAATAACGATGTATCGATTTTTAAATATAACATTAAACAAGTAAGTATATAAATATAGATATATTAATATAACTATATAAATATTAAATATTATGAATATATATACAAATTAAACATATATATAAATTAAAGGTATAATAAGTAAATTTGTTCAGTTATGTTTATATTTTTTAATATAGATAAACAAATGATATAGGTTCGTGAATCCGAGGCCAACCCTGCATTGTTCAATCTAGTCATATGTATTTTTACTACAAAATACAGTATGGTGAGTTCATTTGCTCCCTTTTACTCTTTACATTTTTGGGACTGAGAATACAAGCACTGTTCTTACAACTGCTTTATTAAATGCTTTTGAAATATGTTTTGAACTGCGAATACATGAAATGTTTTTACAAATGTTTGACGAGATAGACACAAACAAAACATTCCTCGCATGAATTATTATGCAGACAGAAGTTCTGCGGATTATTATTGAATTATGTGAACATGATAAGTGTCACCATTGAATTATGCGGACATGATAATTGCCACCATTGAATTATGTGGACATGATAATTGCCACCATTGAATTATGTGGACATGATAATTACCACCATTGAATTATGTGGACATGATAATTGCCACCATTGAATGTTATGTATCGAGAGAATGATTTTATACACATGTTATGTGTATGTTATTTTTGTGCACGAGATATGTGTACGGTTACTAAGATTTATGAAAAAGGATTTCGTACACGAGAAATGTGTACTGTATTTAAAAGATATCGCATGTACATTACAGGTGGGTATAGGATTCGGGCCCATTTGTACCATGCATCATTTAAATCTTGTGGTCTATCAAAATGATGAATCTTATTGTTTTATGATAAACTTATGAACTCACCAACCTTTTGGTTGACACTTTAAAGCATGTTTATTCTCAGGTATGAAAGGAATCTTCTGCTGTGCATTTGCTCATATTACATGGAGTCGTTCATGGCATATAGAGGTCAGAACCTCGCAATGGGACCAACTGTTGAAGACTTCGTCCAGATGGAATAGGACGGGGCATTTCAGTTGGTATCAGAGTGGGGGTCTTAGCGAACCAGGTCTTGCATTAGTGTGTCTAACTGAGAGTTGTTTAGATGCATTAGTGAGTCTGGACTTTGACCGTGTCTGCATGTCAAAAGTTTTGCTTATCATTTCTAGTCGGAAATCATCTGTTTATCATCCTTAGGAAATTACCTGCTTATCATTCTTAGTCTAGACACATCTTACTGCAATGATTGCATGAATAGTGTATAGACAAAATTCATATCTTAGCGTATCTGATAATTCATATCTTAGCGTAACTGTTATTGTTACCTTTGCCTGACAGCTTCCGTAGATTTCTCCGTAACTTATGGGATTTTAGTATTATACATGCATATGTAAATTATGTTTTGCAGGGTACTAATCTACATCCTATAATCTAGTTCTTATCGAGAAATCCTTCACCTGATCGTACGAGATGAATCCATCAACCAATTCGAATTCCTCGGATTTCGACAGCTATTCCGATATGGAGTTTCACCTAAGCTCCGAAAGCAGTGTCACTAGAATGAATCAACCAATTCATCTGATGGGTTCGTAATCTACTTAACCATTGAAGACAAAAAGAAGGTGATCCTTTCCACCAACCAACTTCACCTCTTGGCGATGAACCTAAAGCACTTACCAGCGAATCCATTCGAAACACCATTTTCACACTCATTTTTCGAATATCTCGCCACGATTATATTCTATCTAAAATTCTAAACCTTATTCATCCGTTCGTTCTTATCGACAATCATCCCGGAGTAATCGAAGAAGTCAACGAACTTCGCGCTCGTGTAATTAATTTGGAGAATATGGTGCAAAATTTACCAGCTTCAGCACTATCACCAGTACCAACAGTACCATCAATAAATAGCACCAGTACCATCAACAATCCGTGCCTCAACATCTCATTCTGTACCTCGAGTGTAACCATCGTTCTACATGACGTTCTACATCATTTATCTTCGTTCTTTATGGCGATTATGTAATTTCTAAAGTTTTAGAGATTATGTAATCTAGTTCTAACGATAAATCAAATGAGTTTAATATCTTATTGACTCATTAAATCCATGATTACATCTGAAGAAAATATATATGTAAGTATATTTTCATAAAAATTGTAATTAAAAGTTCTTTTGTACAAACTGTTAATGGTGAAAATATTTTAACGGGTAGGTAATACCCGAGGAATATTTTGATTTCACATTAATAAGTACACTGTACATTCTTTCAAATCTAATTCAACAGTCATTTACTATCCTATTTAACAACCACTGATATACGTATCCGTTCACCAAAGAATAACTAATTTCATTCAAATTCAATTTCATATTTGGATTTTGACCTATCAGAATCCAACAAGTGGCATAATGAAGAAATAATTGGCACAATAAAAATTGATTAGAAACAGACTAATTAACAATATGAAATTTTTTTAAGAAACCACGCTAACAAGATCCTAGCTAACTGTTCCTAGCTAACTGTTAATTCCGTATTACATTTTATTTATTGCAATTTAATTATCGCAATTTATTTTATCGTAATTTATTATTCGCAATTTAATTATCATAATTTATTTATCACATTTTATTTATCGCAATTTTAATTCTCGCAATTTTATTTATCGTTATTTAATTTCTGTTATTTATTTTACGCACTTTAAATATCAGGACACGTATACAAGGTTTTGACATATCATATCGACGCATCTATATATATTATTTGGAATAACCTATATGCAGTAATGATCGAGTTCTCTATACAGGGTTGAGGTTGATTCTATAATAATATATATAGTTTGAGTTGTGATCGAGTCTGAGACATGTACACGGGTCGTGATACGTATTAATTAATTCGAATATTATATATTAAACTATATATGAATTATTGGACTGTAACTGTGGACTATCGACTGTGGACTAATAATATTGGACAATTAAAATGAATTAAAATATTGAATATAACATATGAAACTAAACATTTCTTCAAGTTTGTCACTTGATTTCATCTTAAACCTCAATTGTATCTTGACGATTACAATTCACGTTCAAACCTTTCATAATTCTTGAAAAACACCTCAATCGAGAGGATAAACCAACCGTACTTCATCAACAGAAGAAAAGATTGATGCATATAGATATGCACCTGAACAACTCTTGGAAACTGAGTAAACGTTTAACATGTATCTGTACTAGTTCCTTTGGCGTTGTTATTATCGAAAATAACTTTGCAGTTCCTTTTGCAAATTAGCCAATTCTGTCACAGCTTCAGCAGGTCAACTTCGAATTTTCATTCGGATTAGCCTTACTATAACCTTACTATATAAGTTTGCCTTTCGTCATCGTTACTGGGAAACCTTTAATATTCCACCATATTACCAGCAGACGTACCAGCAACCTCGTTGCTTCTTGGTTTAAATCTCTCCGATAAATCATTATATTTATTCATTGAAACCCTATCATATACTCATCCGCATCTTGTACCTAGAATTGTCATACCAATTACCGGAAATCAGCAAATCTGTATTGTGAGTCTCGCAACATTTCCACATCAACAGTTATATGTATCCATATAACATTTATCTCTTAGAACTATGATCTTCCATTCTGAAATTCTGAAAAGCACCCATTCTTCGAATTAATACTCTGAATTTGGAAAAGTTGAATGAAGCAACAAAAACTGTAAACGACCTCAACAGCCAAAAGTTAATGATAAAGAATTGTATGTTGGCAAATCTCAGAAAAAGTTTGAAACTGAAAAACTGATTTAGCAAACTACGAAGGAGTCTCTGAACAAATCACAAGGACTAAACTTGTACATTAAGAATCCCGATGATTCTGTTTCTGATGAAATCTTTAGCGAATACCTTGCTTCTGACTCCAAACTCTTGAGGAAAAATTTTCTTCACCATCCTTCGATATTAGAAATTCCAAGATATCATCGTATCTTTCATTATAAATATCCTCCATATTTCTGAAGATATTTTCATGACTATTCTTATCTGAAATTATTAATCTCTTCGTGCTATCAGTGTTACATCATATAGAAACTGTTAGTTTCTATATTCTATAAACTCTCGAGCTTAAAATATGAATGTTATTGAAGTAATGTTGGGAACTGATGCATGAGTTAGTATAATATAATGACACTTGATCAATGTGATTATATTTCAGTAAGTCATGCTGAGTTTCTAATGGGACGTAATGATTCACAGATCATAACGTCATCATGTGCCATGTTACATAACTCTTTCATTCTGCTTAACTTCTGAACGCATCAAGAAAATATATTCTTGATGGTTCTATTCTCAGTGATTCTGGTAATTTGACAAATCAAATTGTGCTATTACGTTCTTTCTTGTTTAGAACATTAAGCTCATTCAAAACTCCACACCTATGAATTCTGGACCGTTACTTGCGAAAAGAAAACAAAAGCATGAAGCTCCGAAATAGAAAGGGGGTATAAATCGCAGCAAATAAGAGAGAGCATTAACTGTGAATGACAATGATTATAGAAGACGAAAACAGGTACTCAATAATATAAGAGACAATATAAAGCTCAATAACAACACGGAGGTTACAAACCATGGATATTAATATGAATATCAATATAAAGACACGGTATAATTAAGAATAGTATCACCCCAATGCAATAATAAAAGTAAATAGATTTTTCTGGTGAAAGATTGCAAAGAAGGATGACATGAATGATAATTAGGAAAATATCAAGGATTAGAACTGGATTAAACATTTCCATCATCTTTTGGATGTATGAACTAAGTAAGAAAGTATGGGAGTGGTGGAAAATAATGGAACGAAAGAGGTTCATTCATAGTGGGAGTATCAAACGTTGAAATCTAATCAGATTATCACATTTGATTAGAGAGATCTTAATTTCATTAAATCCCGAAGAATCAGATCTTATAGATTTCCAAGATTTTATTTAAATTCCTTAAATTCCGGAAATCAACCATATCTACGTCAAAAGATTTGACAAAACACTATTTTCACTCTTTTGTGATAACTTCACTCATACGCTTCGAATAATCAAATTGTTTATTCCATATTACTCAATGACGATAAAACTTTATATTCGTCATGAAAACATTTTTATTGTTAGCCATGACCACCTCACTCAAATTTCGGGACGAAATTTCTTTAACGGGTAGGTACTGTGACGACCCGAGTATTTTCGAACAAATTTAAACTCAATCTTTATATAATTTCAACACGATAAGCAAAGTTCGTAATGATGAGTCTCGAAAATGTTGGAACTATGTTTATATAATCAATTGACCTTTGACTATTACCCGACGATTCACGAACTTATAATTGAAAATATAAATGTATATATAAATAACTATACATGTAAATAATTATATATAATAAATTAAATATAATAATGAACTACTATGTGATTTAGTTATTATGGAAAATAACTTCAAATAAGAAAAACTTGTTAATCTGAATATATAAAGTATATTGAAGATAAATAATTTTGAACATTAATTGTCAACGACAACAACGTATTAAAATTTATAATGTTATACTTTGAGTTTAATTGTTCCAATATATATAATTAACATATTTATCTACGTAATAAATATGATATTTAAAAACATAATTACATATATAGTAGTGAGAATAGATATGTGATATCTATTCATAATTAGTACTATATAGAATGTATACATATATAAATAAATGTAACTACAAGATAAAATACAGTTGTTGTATTAATGTTAATATCAGTATTAATAATAGTATGATATAAATATGAAACTGAATATGTGTAAATTATTAGATTTTTATTGTTAATATTATTATTAATTAATAATATCTATATTATTAAAGTTGTATTATTATTAATGTTATTATTATTATCATTTTATCATTTTATTATTATTATTATTATTATTATGATTAGTATTATCATGATTGATATTATTATTATTATAAATTATTATTAATATCATTTTTAGTATTATTTGATAATATTAATATTATTGTTATTAATATTAATATTATTATTATTATTATTAGAATTTTTATTAGTATTAATATAAGTGTAATTATTAATTATTAACATATCTTTTATATAAAATCGATTATATAGATTTAGGATTAGATTAGGAATCATGTACCAATCAACCAGTAGTTAATTTTGTTTATATACCTAATATCGTACCAATCACCTACATGATGTGTCAATTTCAGTTACACGTCGTGATCTTCTCCATTGTTTTTTATTTATTCTCTGATTAATTATTTTGGTCAAATTGAATTGATATAAAACAAGTATTTCACTGAGATATTACCACACTCGATCAACACAGCATCCTCAATATTAACTATCAATTTATACAGCCCCAAACCATCGAATTAAATAAAAATTGTGGATAAACGCAGTTACCTGCTCTGTTTGTCCAATATTTGGTCTAAAACTCGAATTCAAATTTTTTTTCAAAATGTACGAATGCAATCATGTTAGAATTATTTAGCTTAAACTATCTGCAAAATATCTTATCTCAATTCTTTGTATCAAGGTAGAATTTTAAAGTCAAAGTTTATAAATTTAAAAGTCAAAGTTTTGTTCATGATCAAATTCGTGTTTTCTGTTAAGATTTAGGTTCAATTAATGGAATGGAACGTTTCTAAGAATGATTTAGTATCTTTTTCGTTTTGTAAACTTTGTCTAAAACAGCCTTAATTTTAAAAATGGATTTGAGATGAGTTCGTGTTCTTCACAGACTCATCAACAATTTTTTTTTTCTTTTCTTTTTCTGTTTTAAATTAACTGGATTAATCTTTAAACGTTTTCATATAATTTATAAATCTTAAAACTAAGTGTTAACTCATTGAGTATTTAATTTCAAAAATTGGTCGATTCAGTATGGATTTTGAAGAAGGAGAAGGAGAAGACTTTTATTAATACGGGTTATATATTAATTGTTTCTATGTTATTTCAGATAATGGGCACAACTCAGCTGGTTAAAGGAAGTGTTGGGTGTTTGAAAGGTCGGGGGTTCGAGCCCCCCTCAAGGGCTATTTTTGTTTTAAAACTCCATGAGGTAGTTTATTTTATTTATTCTTATTCTTATTATTATCATTATCATTATTATTATTATTATTATTATTATTATTATTATTATTATTATTATTATTATCATCATTTTTAATTATTATTATTATTATTATTATTATTATTATTATTATTATTATTATTATTGTTAATATTACACTTATCATTATTGTTATTTATTAGAATTATTATTATTATTAGGTATTATGAATATTAGTTATTAATATTAGAATTAGTATTATTATAATTAAGTTATTGATATTGAGGATATTATTATTATTATCATTATAAAATTTGTAAAATCATTGTTATTATTAAAAGTAATGTAAGTGTTGTTATTAATACTACTAAAATCATTATCGTTAGTAACAAAATGACCGATAAAAGTATTGCTATTATTATTACTAACAATAGTATTGGAATTAACCTTATTATTTTCATTAATACTAGTATTAACATCATTGTTATAATTATTAAGATGATTATGATTATTATTAACGTAAGTATCATTAATAACAATATCATTATTATTATCAATGTTATCATTATTAATAAAAGTTATTGTTATTATTATCACTAGTAAAGCATTAATATCAAAAGCTACCTTTTTAAGCAGATAAATATTTTATACATAAAATATACTTATTACATATACTATGATTATATTAAAATTTTACATAACTATATATATATATATATAACATACTAATATTATTTATATAAATACTTACAAATAACGATGTATCGATTTTTAAATATAACATTAAACAAGTAAGTATATAAATATAGATATATTAATATAATTATATAAATATTAAATATTATGAATATATATACAAATTAAACATATATATAAATTAAAGGTATAATAAGTAAATTTGTTCAGTTATGTTTATATGTTTTAATATAGATAAACAAATGATATAGGTTCGTGAATCCGAGGCTAACCCTACATTGTTCAATCTAGTCATATGTATTTTTACTACAAAATACAGTATGGTGAGTTCATTTGCTCCCTTTTACTCTTTACATTTTTGGGACTGAGAATACATGCACTGTTCTTACAACTGCTTTATTAAATGCTTTTGAAATATATTTTGAACTGCAAATACATGAAATGTTTTTACAAATGTTTGACGAGATAGACACAAACAAAACATTCCTCGCATGAATTATTATGCAGACAGAAGTTCTGAGGATTATTATTGAATTATGTGGACATGATAATTGCCACCATTGAATTATGTGGACATGAAAATTGCCACCATTGAATTATGTGGACATGATTATAATTGCCACCATTGAATTATGTGGACATGATAATTGCCACCATTGAATTATTTGGACATGATAATTGCCACCATTGAATTATGTGGACATGAAAATTGCCACCATTGAATGTTATGTATCGAGAGAATGATTTTATACACAGGTTATGTGTATGTTATTTTTGTACACGAGATATGTGTACGGTTACTAAGATTTATGAAAAAGGATTTCGTACACGAGAAATGTGTACTGTATTTAAAAGATATCGCATGTACATTACAGGTGGGTATAGGATTCGGGCCCATTTGTACCATGCTGATTATGCTAAAAATGAACATGTATTTCATAGCGTTATCCCTCAAGAAAGACAAGCTTTTAGTTGCAATTGTTCTATTTACAAGTAATATTCGTTTAAATAATAAAAGGTGAAGACAAAAGACAGATTCGACGAATTGAAGACGCAAACGACCAAAAAGCTCAAAAGTACAAAGTACAATCAAAGTGGTTCAAATTATTGATGAGAAACGTCTCGAAATTACAAGAGTACAAGACGCAAAATGCAAAATACAAGATATTAAATTGTACGCAAGGACGTTCGAAAATCCGGAACCGGGACCAGAGTCAACTCTCAACGCTCGACGCAACGGACTAAAAATTACAAGTCAACTATGCACACAAATATAATATAATATTTAAATAATTCTATAAATTATTTATATATTATATATTATATTAAAAACCGTCGGCAAGAAAGAAAACAAGTTCATGTGAGCTGGAAAAAGAGGCCATGCGATCGCATGGCCTGGAGGTACATTTTCCATGCGATCGCATGGTAGTAGGTATCAGGCCACACTCCTATAAATTCGCAGTTTTGGTTGATCAAATATATATCTTTTCCATCTATCTCTCTATCTCACTCGTATAATATATATATATATATATATATATATATATATATATATATATATATATATATATATATATATATATATATATATATATATATATATATATATATATATATATATATATATATATATATTATAATTTTAATTTTAATTTTAATTTTAAATTCTAATAATAAGGGTATGTTAGCGAATGTTGTAAGGGTGTAAGTCGAAATTCTGTCCGTGTAACGCTACGCTATTTTTAATCATTGTAAGTTATGTTCAACCTTTTTAAATTAATGTCTCGTAGCTAAGTTATTATTATGCTTATTTAATGCCGAAGTAATCGTGATGTTGGGCTAAATATTAAAATTGGGTAATTGGGCTTTGGACCATAATTGGGGTTTGGATAAAAGAACGACACTTGTGAAAATTAGACTATGGGCTATTAATGAGCTTTATATTAATTAAATGATACCTCGTTGATTTAATATATAGACTTATAATTTGACGTATTTATATATAACCGCATACGCTTGACTGGGTACGGTGGGCGGGATATCTATAAATACCAATAATTGTTCATTTTACCGGACACGGAACTAGATTAATAGTTAATAGACTTGTTGAAACAGGGGTGAATTACATTCAAGGGTAATTGGTGTAATTGTTAACAAAGTAGTAAAACCTTGGACTACACGCAGTCGATAACCTGGTGTTTTCATTAAACAAAGTATTAAGACCTTGTTACAATTCGAATCCCCAATTAGTTGGAATATTTGAATTCGGGAATAAAGATAATTTGACGAAGACTTCCGCATTTTATGATTATGACTGATGGACTATTATTACGAGGACCCGGAAATTTCTGACCAAATTTAAACTTTATCTTTAAATGATTTAATGTTTCTGACACGATAAGCAAAGTCTATGAAGTTGAATCTTAAAATTTTAGAACTGTTTCATGTATTAAATTACATTTGACTGCTCTCGACGATTCATGAACAATTATATGTATGTATATATATATATGTACAAGTAAAAATGACTTTCCTACCGTAAAATACTATTTGCTACAGTAAAATGACTTTCCTACCGTAAAACACTATTTGCTACAGTAAAACACTATTTGCTACAGTGAAACCGTATTTTGCTACAGTGCTACAGTAAACACTATTTGCTACAGTAAACACTATTTGATGTCGACGAACTAGCAAACAAAAACAGGATAAGGCGGCCATGCGATCGCATGGCAAAAACACTGAAAACTCATGCGATCGCATGAGGTACTGTAGCAGGCCACATACTATAAAAGCTCGATTCATTCCTCTGTATTATTATTTTTTTATATTATTATTATTATTATTATTATTATTATAATTATTATTAAGATTAATATTATTATTATTAATCTTATTATAATATTATTATTAGTAGTATATATACCTAAAATACTACGACGAGGTTATGAGCGTGTCACCTTCAAAATGGGTTTTTGAGCGGGATAGAGCTAAGGAAATTATGGGTTATTGTCAAGGAGGTTATGGGTAATGTTCGAGGGTATATTTGTGAATCAAATCTAGTGTTTATCATCTCTGTTGCGTCTGCGTACTTTCCTACAATATTGAATCTCAATATTGATACGTAAGCACTCATATTTTATCTTTTATACATTAATTGTGTATCCATGTCTAGTGCTTGAGTATATATATTTATGCATGCTTGTATGCTAAATTTTGTCGTTAAACAGTTATGATGAATCACGAAGTAAATACATATATTACTGGTAAAAGGTATATGATATACATGTTTTTGGAAAGCTGGTGAAAAATCAATAACTTTTCATTTAGATATCGAATAATTTCGATGAACGGATTAAAAGATATGATCAACTGAATTATGATTAACGTTAATTGAAATTGCTTTTGAATCTACAATTAAGATTTAAACAACTTGTTTACGAGATTGATAAATTGGATTTTTGAATATTACCAACCGAGTAAATGAATCCTTATATAAGGTATGTCTCGTTTTGTTGAACTATTGTCAAAATTGACTTTTTGAAACGACTTTGGATAACTTTTGTATGCCGATCTCGAGCATTAGGATTGTTATACACTATGACCTGACCTAGCTTGATAGACATTTATTGACCAACATATGTTCTCTAGGTTGAGATCTACGGTTATTTGATATTCCGAGTTTCGGTCACGTTTTGGTGAACAACTTTATGTGCTGCTAAGGTGAGTTTCATTTGCTCCCTTTTTAAATGCTTTTGCAATATATATTTTTGGGCTGAGAATACATGCACTTTATTTTAAACAATGGACACAAGTACATACTAAATTCTATACTGAGTTTGAACCGAAAATCCCTTAGCTTTGGTAACTAGTAACTGCCGGTTATAAGAACTGGTGGGCGCGAGTAGTAGTATATGGATCCATAGGGCTTGATATCCCCGTCCGAGCTAGAGCACTAGCCTTTTAACGGACGTATGCTATTTGAGAAGCGTACACGTTGGTTTGCGTGTATTATTAAGATGATTATACAAAGGGTACAAATTATATATACTTTAAGTTTAGTTACCAGAGTGCTCAATCTTGTAGAATATTTTGATAAACATTTCTGGATGAAACAACTGAAATCTTGTGATCCACCTTTATACACAGATTATGCAAAACATTAAAACTATGAACCTACCAACCTTTGTTTGACACTTGTTAGCATGTTTATTCTCAGGTTTCCTAGAAGTCTTCCGCTGTTGCTTATATGTTAGACAAGCTATGTGCATGGAGTCTTACATGACATACTTTTCAAGGAAACGTTGCATTCACCAAATTATCACCGTGTATCTTATTTTGACTGCATTGTCAACGGAAGTACTATTGTAAACTATTATTTACGGTGATTGTCTATATGTAGAAATCATCAGATGTCGAAAACCTTTGATTTAAATATTCATTTATGGTGTGCCTTTTCAAAAGAATGCAATGTTTACAAAACGTATCATATAGAGGTCAAATACCTCGCAATGAAATCAATGAATGACGTATTGTCCATATGGATTTGGAGCGATCGTCACAATTATGGACAAATCCGTATGGACATATCAAATAATCGAGGACAAAGGACAATTAACCCATGGGAATAAACTAAAATCAACACGTCAAACATCATGATTACGGAAGTTTAAATAAGCATAATTTATTTTATTTCATATTTAATTGCACTTTTAATTATCGCACTTTTATTTATTGTCATTTTATTTATCGCATTTTTATTTATCGCAATTTCATTATCGTTATTTACTTTACGCTTTAAATTAAGTCTTTTATATATTTAATATTTTACATTAGGTTTTAACTGCGACTAAAGTTTTAAAATCGACAAACCGGTCATTAAACGGTAAAAACCCCATTTTATAATAATAATACTACTTATATATATTTTTGTATTTTTACAATCATAAGTTAAAAATATAGCGTTAAACTTGGCTAAGTCTCCCTGTGGAACGAACCGGACTTACTAAAAACTACACTACTGTACGATTAGGTACACTGCCTATAAGTGTTGTAGCAAGGTTTAGGTATATCAATTCTATAAATAAATAAATATCTTGTATAAAATTGTATCGTATTTAATAGTATTTTCTTGTAAAAATATAAACTATTTTATACACCACCTCGCACACATGAAGTATTTTTGGCGCCGCTGCCGGGGAAAAACAACGCCGAAAGCGCAACGCTATATAAAAAAAATATTTTTTTATTAAGTTCTTTGTATAAAAAAATATACGTTTTAAATATTAAAAATACAAAAATATAAAAAGAAAAACAATATATATATATATATATATATATATATATATATATATATATATATATATATATATATATATATATATATATATTTAAGAGTTGTTCAAAAATATATAAAATTATAAAATATTTCTATTTCTATTTTTAGTTTTTAAAAATATAAGTTGTATTTAATTTATATAAATACTTTTTTATAAATATTAAAACAGAAAAAAATATATGTAAAAAATCACTCGGTCCAGTACTGTTGCAGCCCGAAACCCGGCCCGAAACCCTACTCCATGCGACCGCATGGATTTAAAACGCACAGACCATGCGATCGCATGGCCCTGTCTGACACGCCAGGTTTGACCTAATTTCGCATTAATTACGGAGTATATTATTATTATTATTATTAAAACCCTAATTAGGGTTTAGTTTTTAATTAATTAGTTTAGTTTTTATTATTAATTTGTATTTTAAGTTTAAATTAGTTTTATTAAAATATAAAATTAATAGTTTTATAAAATAAATAATATAAAAATAATATTTTTATAAAAATTGTACTTTCTACAACTTTAAGTTTATTTTTATATTTTGTATCTTTTTATTTATTTTAGCGTAATATTTGTATTTTTCGTTCGTATTTAGTTTTAAGTCATAGTTTTTGCCATAGTTATTTTTATTTCTAGATTTTTAGGCTTTGCCGTAAAATCCCTTAAGTGCGTTTTCTTTAGATTAAGATTTAGGTGCTTTAGAATTTTGCGACGCCATTTTAAAATTTTAGTACCTTTTTAAGTTATTGCCATTTGGGATATAGTATTTCTTTTAAGCTTTAATATTTTTAGACGCAACTTTTAATTCTTAGTTTTTAGTTCCTTTTTAGTTTCGACGCGCTACGTTCTTTTTATAATTTTTCGACCTCTTATTTTTCGAAGTTTTTCCGACGCGCTCTTTTTCTTTCTTATTTTTCGCCGCTCTAGTTTTTAGAACTTAGAATATTTTCTATTTCTTCTCTAAAATTTCTTTAAATTTCAACGAAAAATTATTTTAAGCAGTTAAATTGATAGACATCCAAATTTTCTGTTTCGTAGTAATAGTTGGATTTGTTAGTGGCTGAATTGTGAGCTTCCGATTTAAAGGGTTCTGGCTCCCTGCTGCATCTATTGGCTATTCGAAACGTGGTCAAAAACAGAAAAGTCTATTAATTTGATAACTTATATAATTTTTATCTTTTATAACTAATAGGATATTCAGTGAATGCACCGAGCAAAATATTCACCACCTTTTGTACGTTCACCACCTGTAACCAGATCAAGACATCTAGCAAATATTGTCGCCATTGATTTTTCTTTAGAATCGTCATCTAGTCGACCAAGTACTCCAATTCAAATTTCCGATAATCCATTTTTTGAACCCGACCTCACAATTGAGAATCCGGAGGATATTCAGGGACAATTCAGAGATCCTGAACCATTAATCTTTCCTCCAGAACCACCAATCATTCAAACGGAGATTATCGAGGAACAACCCATTAAATCAGAATCCTCTAGTGATTCAGATTCAACAAATTCAATCATGGAAAATCTGGAACCTCTAAGTATGGAAGACCGAATGAGAGCTAAACGCACTGGCCAAGGTCACGCAATTACTCAACCTGACATTAATGCGCCAGATTATGAAATCAAAGGACAAATTCTACACATGGTGACTAATCAATGCCAATTTAGTGGTGCACCGAAGGAAGATCCAAATGAACATCTTCGTACCTTTAATAGGATCTGTACTCTATTTAAAATAAGAGAAGTGGAGGATGAACAGATATATCTCATGTTATTTCCCTGGACTTTAAAGGGAGAAGCCAAAGATTGGTTAGAATCATTACCTGAAGGGGCGGTTGATACATGGGACGTTTTAGTTGAAAATTTTCTTAAACAATTCTTTCCGGCATCTAAAGCCGTGAGACTTCAAGGAGAAATAGTTAAGTTCACACAAAAGCCAAATAAAACTTTATATGAAGCATGGACAAGATTTGGAAAGTTGTTGAGAGGATGTCCGCAACATGGTTTAGACACTTGTCAAATAGTACAAATATTCTACCAAAGATGCGATATCACTACAAGGAAAGACATAGATATAGCAGCTGGTGGTTCCATTATGAAGAAAATCGCAACTGATGCTTACAAAATTATTGATAACACTGCTTCCCACTCACATGATTGGCACCAAGAAAAAGATATTGTTAGATCATCTAAAGCAGCTAGAGCCGATTCTAGCCATGACCTTGATTCCATTTCCGCAAAGATAGATGCTGTCGAGAGACGAATGGAAAAGATGACTAAAGATATCCACTCAATAAGAATTAGTTTTGAGCAGTGTGGAGGACCACATTTGACAAAAGATTGTCTCAGTATTGAACTAACAATGGAACAAAGAGAGAATGTTTCATACATAAACCAAAGGCCTGGAAATAATTATCAGAATAATTATCAACCGCCAAGACCAATCTACAATCAAAACCAGAATTATAACCGAAATGTTCCATACAACAACCAACAAGGTCCTAGCAATCAACAAGTATCTAATAATACTTACAATCAGCAAAGACCTATTTTTCAAAATAAACCACCACAAACCGATGATAAAAAGCCAAATTTAGAAGACATGATGTCGAAGCTAGTTGAATCTCAAACGCAGTTTTTCACATCTCAGAAATAAACCAATGAACAAAATGCTCAAGCATTTAGAAATCAACAAGCTTCAATTCAAAATTTGGAACAAGAAGTGAGCAACCTAGCAAGGTTGATAGGTGAAAGAAAACCGGGAATTCTACCTAGTGATACAAATGCTAACCCCCAGAATGAAACAGCTAAAGCCATTACCACAAGAAGTGGTATTACACTTAAACCACCTGAAATACCTGTAATTTCTGAGGACACTATTCCTACTTCACAAGAACCACAATCTGAGCAAGATAAGGAAAAAGAGCCGGTAGTTGAAAAGGTTAATGAAGATAACACAGTTAAGGCTAAACCTTATGTTAAACCATACCAACCACCACTTCCTTACCCAAGTAAAATGAGAAAAGAGAGACTTGAAGCCGAGCAATCCAAATTTTTGGATATGTTTAAACAAATAAATGTAAATCTTCCTTTCATTGATGTGATTTCAGGAATGCCAAGATATGCTAAATTCTTGAAAGATTTAATCACAAATAGAAAGAAAATGGAAGAACCCTTGACTGTTACTATGAATGCTAATTGTTAGCAGTGCTGTTGAATAAGATACCAGAAAAATTATCAGATCCAGTAAGTTTCACAATTCCATGTTTTCTAGGTAGTCTTAGTTCAATAGAAGCATTGGCAGATTTAGGTGCTAGTATAAATTTAATGACGTATTCACTATACGCTAAACTAGACCTTGGAGAATTGAAACCAACACGAATAAGCATACAACTAGCTGATCGATCAGTAAAGTATCATAGAGGGATAATGGAGAACATGCTAGTTAAAGTTGGTACTTTAGTATTTCCAGTAGATTTTGTTATTTTTGACATGGAAGAAGATTCTCGAGTTCCTCTCATATTTGGAAGACCATTCTTAAACACGGCTAAAGCAATAATAGACGTGTTTGGTAAGAAACTGACCCTAAGTATAGAGGACGAGAGTGTTACCTTTTCTGTTGATAGAGCAATGCAACAACTGCAATCTGCAGATGATACATGTTATTATATTCAAACCATAGATTCACATGCAGAATTATTAGAAGAATTTTCAGAATTACAAGGAACAGGAGAATGTTCTTTAGGAGAAGGAACTGAACCAATTGATGAAACTGAAATGTTAGCTACACTTATGGCTAATGGATATGAACCAACAACAGAAGAAATTCAAATGCTAAAAGAAGAAGACAGATATCGATATAAATCATCGATAGAAGAATCACCGACATTAGAGTTAAAGCCACTTCCAAACCATTTGGAATATGCTTATTTACATGGTGAATCTGAATTACCTGTAATAATATTGTCTTCTCTTACTGAAAATTAAAAATCTCAACTCATTTCTGTGCTAAAAGCTCATAAACCAGCTATTGCATGGAAGATTCATGATATTAAAGGAATAAGTCCTTCGTATTGCACACATAAAATCCTTATGGAAGAAGGTCATAAAACGTATGTGCAATGCCAACGAAGACTAAATCCTAATATGCAAGATGTTGTTAAGAAAGAAATTATTAAACTGCTAGATGCAGGTTTAATTTATCCAATCTCTGATAGTCCATAGGTAAGCCCAGTTCAATGCGTACCTAAGAAGGGTGGCATGACTGTCATCACAAATGAAAAAATGAGTTTATTCCTACTAGGACTGTAACAGGATGGCGTGTTTGTATTGATTATAGAAAATTAAATGACGCCACCAGAAAAGATCACTTTCCCTTACCTTTCATTGATCAAATATTGGAAAGATTAGCCGGAAATAGTTACTATTATTTTCTTGATGGTTTTTCCGGATATTTTCAAATTCCAATTGCACCCGAGGACCAAGAGAAAACCACGTTCACGTGCCCTTATGGTACTTTTGCATACAAACGCATGACATTTGGACTTTGCAACGCCCCTGCAACCTTTCAAAGGTGCATGATGGCAATTTTTCACGACATGATAGAGGAATGCATGGAAGTTTTCATGGATGACTTTTCAGTCTTCGGTGATACTTTTGAATCATGTCTAGTTAATCTTGAACAAGTGCTTATTAGATGCGAACAATCAAATCTAGTACTTAATTGGGAGAAATGTCATTTCATGGTTAAAGAAGGCATCGTTCTTGGTCATAAAATTTCAAAAGAAGGAATTGAAGTGGATAGAGCTAAAGTAGATGTAATTGCTAAACTTCCACATCCCACCAATGTTAGAGGAGTTAGGAGTTTTCTAGGGCATGCCGGTTTTTACCGACGTTTCATAAAATATTTTTCTAAAATTGCCACTCCTATGAATAAACTCCTAGAAAAGGATGCTCCCTTCATATTTTCAGATGAATGTATCAAATCTTTTAATATTCTTAAAGAGAAACTCACTAATGCGCCGATCATGATAACTCCAAATTGGAATCTACCATTTGAACTCATGTGCGATGCAAGTGATTTTGCAATGGGAGCCGTTTTAGGACAAAGGATTGAAAAACGATTTCAACCTATTTATTATGCTAGTAAGACGTTACAAGGAGCACAAATAAATTACACAACTACTGAAAAAGAACTCCTTGCAATTGTCTTTGCTTTTGACAAATTTTGTTCATATCTCGTTCTAGCTAAAACGGTGGTCTATACTGACCATTCTGCTCTTAGATACCTATTTTCGAAACAAGATGCCAAACCAAGATTAATCCGTTGGATTTTACTCTTACAAGAGTTCGATATTGAAATCCGAGATAAAAAGGGAGCAGAAAATCTCGCCGCTGATCATCTTTCTCGTCTTGAAAATCCTGAATTAGAAGTTCTAAATGAATCGGCCATACAAGACAACTTTCCTGATGAATATCTATTGAAGATAGATTATAATGAAATTCCATGGTTTGCATACTATGCAAACTACTTAGTATGTGGATTCCTTGAAAAAGGATTATCGTACCAAAAATGAAAGAAATTCTTTAGTGATAAAAAACACTATTTCTGGGAAGATCCACATTTGTTTAAAAGTTATCCCGATGGAATAATACGCCGATGTGTATTCGGAGATGAAGCCAGTCAAATCTTAAACCATTGTCACACAGGACCAACAGGAGGGCATTATGGGCCTCAGCTCACAGAAAGAAAAGTTTACGATGCTGGATTCTATTGGCCTACAATTTTCAAAGACGCACACCTTTTTTGCAAATCCTGTGATGCATGTCAAAGGGCCGGAAAAATAAGTCAACGTGATGAAATGCCACAAAATGTCATTCAAGTATGTGAAGTATTTGACATTTGGGGTATTGACTTTATGGGTCCATTTCCAAAATCTCATAATAATCTCTACATTCTCGTTGCCATTGATTATGTATCTAAATGGGCGGAAGCACAAGCTCTCCCGACTAACGATGCACGAGTTGTAGTCAACTTTTTAAAACGTCTTTTTGCAAGGTTTGGAACACCGAAAGCTTTAATAAGTGATCGGGGTACTCATTTTTGTAATAATTAACTTGAGAAAGTTCTCAAAAGATATGGAATAACTCATAAAATCTCAACCGCTTATCATCCACAAACAAGTGGAAAAGTTGAAAATACCAACCGAGTATTAAAACGTATTCTAGAGAAAACCGTAGGATCAAATCCGAAGGAATGGTCCATGAAATTGGAGGATGCACTCTGGGCTTTTAGAACAGCCTACAAAACTCCAATTGAAACCACACCTTTTAAACTCGTTTACGGAAAAGCATGTCATCTTCCAGTAGAAATCGAACACAAAGCATTTTGGGCTTTGAAGACATGTAATCTTGATTTACATGAATCCGGACGTCTACGATTAAGTCAACTAAACGAATTAGAAGAATTAAGACTTGAGGCATATGAAAATTCCTTAATCTATAAGGAAAGAACGAAGAAATGGCATGATAAAAGAATCAGAAGTTCAAAAGAATTTAAAGAAGGAGACAGAGTTCTTCTTTTCAATTCACGATTGAAGCTATTTCCTGGAAAATTGAAATCAAGATGGTCTGGACCATTTACAGTCAAAAGATTTTTCCCATACGGAACAATAGAGTTAATAAATTCAAATGGGATTGAATTTAAAGTTAATGGTCACAGAGTTAAACATTACATACATGGTCCGATGGAAGTTGACAATGAAGTCAATCATAATTTCACCACCCAAGAAAACCTTCAAAATGAAAACATAAATATGTTATCAACAACATATGAAAAATCAAAATTGGAAAATAGGGAGGATTCGAATTGGAGTGATGAAGAAGAATTGTTATACAAACCTTCCATTCCAAGAAACGAAGAAAAATGTGAACAAGAAGTTCAAATAGAAGTGAAAGAACCAAGAAAAGAACACCCAAAAAAGGTTTACAAACCAACTCGACTTATTAAAGCAGGAGACCCGGGTGAATTTATCATTTCTTGCTTGCTTAATGATGGTGCTATATATAATGGACTCGCAGATTTAGGAGCAAGTGCAAATATTATGCCTCTTTCCTTATACAAAAGATTAGGTATGGGTAAATTAAAACCAACCAAAATAGGTGTTCAATCATTTGACCTAACCATTAAACACCTGGTTGGAATAGCAAGTAATTTACTTGTTAACGTGGGAAGTTTGACCTTTGTTGCAAACTTCATAGTGATTAATATGGAGGAAAACCTTGATATTCCTCTAATTTTAGGTCGCCCATTTTTAGCAACCACCGAGGCGTTCATTAATGTAAGAGAAGGTAGAATGACACTAAGGGATGGTGATAAATCGATCACCTTTGTGAACCGAAAATTTAGATCTCCACCAACCAAAACTGTTAGACCAATAAAAACACATAAGTGTGGGGAAGATGAAGAAACACTTAATGATGATCCGATCACAAAGAACCCCGTTGATGATACGAAATTAGATGAACCCGTTTTTAACAGTTCAGTGAAGAAACTTTATAAACGGATTCACGATGCAAAGATTAAGGGAAACTTTAAGTTATGTAACCGATTAGTATCCAATTTATCGCTAAAAGAAAAGGCGATGTTAGTTGAATTTGTGAAAGTTACGGAGGAAATCAACAAATGGATTGAAGCAAAAGTCAGAGATATACAAGTTGTTGATGATACAATTGAAAATGAAGTCAATCACAATTTCAACACCACATCTAACTAAGTGTGGAGAGATTCGAATCTTTTTAGGGTAATATATATTTCTGTTAGAGTTAGATATTCTGTTTTCGTGTAGTTCTCGAGAATGAAATCCGAATGGTCTTTCCCCTAGCAGACCCTAAAGAACTAGTCTTTGAAATATCCCGTTTATATTGATTATAAACGTTCCGTATTAATTGATTTTGTTGCGAGGTTTTGACCTCTATATGAGACGTTTTTCAAAGACTACATTCATTTTTAAAACAACCATAACCTTTATTTTATCAATAAAGGTTTTAAAAACATTACGTAGATTATCAAATAATGATAATCTAAAATATAATGTTTACACACGACCATTACATAATGGTTTACAATAGAAATATATTACATCGACATATGTTTCTTGAATGCAGTTTTTACACAATATCATACAAACATGGACTCCAAATCTTGTCCTTATTTTAGTATGCAATAGCGGAAGCTCTTAATATTCACCTAAGAATAAACATGCTTTAAACGTCAACAAAAATGTTGGTGAGTTATAGGTTTAACCTATATATATCAAATCGTAACAATAGACCACAAGATTTCATATTTCAATACACATCCCATACATAGAGATAAAAATCATTCATATGGCGAACACCTGGTAACCGAAATTAACAAGATGCATATATAAGAATATCCCCATCATTCCGGGACACCCTTCGGATATGATATAAATTTCGAAGTACTAAAGCATCCAGTACTTTGGATGGGGTTTGTTAGGCCCAATAGATCTATCTTTAGGATTCGCGTCAATTAGGGTATTTGTTCCCTAATTCTTAGATTATCAGACTTAATAAAAAGAGGCATACTCGATTTCGATAATTCAACCATAGAATGTAGTTTCACGTACTTGTGTCTATTTTGTAAATCATTTATAAAACCTGCATGTATTCTCATCCCAAAAATATTAGATTTTAAAAGTGGGACTATAACTCACTTTCACAGATATTTCCTTCCTCCGAAATAAGACTTGGCCACGGATCGATTCACGAACCTATACAAATGTGTACATATATATCAAAGTATGATCAAAATATAATTACAACCATTTTTATTATATTTTAAAGATTTGAGTGTATTAAGTTAGCTGTCCTTGTTAGTAACCTACAACTAGTTGTCCACAGTTAGATGCACAGAAATAAATATATATTATCTTGAATCAATCCACGACCCAGTGTATACACGTCTCAGGCTAGATCACAACTCAAAGTATATATATTTTTGGAATCAACCTCAACCCTGTATAGCTAACTCCAACATTACTGCATATAGAGTGTCTATGGTTGTTCCAAATAATATATATACATGGGTCGATATGATATGTCAAAACATTTGCATACGTGTCTATGGTATCCCAAGATTACATAATATATTAGAATACATGTATAATACAATATAAGTTAGGTAGGATATGATTTGTATAGATTTGTTAAACATTTCCCGTAACTAAAAAGATCAAAAATATCCAATCTTGTTTTACCCATAACTTCTTCATTTTAAATCCGTTTTGAGTGAATCAAATTGCTATGGTTTCATATTGAACTCTAATTCAAGAATAAAAATAGAAAAAGTATAGGTTTATAGTCGGAAATTTAAGTTACATGTCAATTACTAAAGAGGTAGTCATTTTCGTCGAAAGAACGACATCTTGATGACCATTTTGAAAAACATACTTTCACTTTGAGTTTAACCAAGATTTTTGGATATAGTTTCATGTTCATATAAAAAAATCATTTTCCCAGAAGAACAACTTTTAAATCAAAGTTTATCATAGTTTTTAATTATCCAAACCAAAACAGCCCCTAGTTTCACTACGACGGCGTATATCCGATTTTATGGTGTTCATCGTGTTTCCAGGTTTTAAATCATTAAGTTAGCATATCATATAGATATAGAACATGTGTTTAGTTAATTTTAAAAGTCAATTTAGAAGGATTAACTTTTGTTTGCGAACAAGTTTAGAATTAACTAAACTATGTTCTAGTGATTACAAGTTTAAACCTTCGAATAAGATAGCTTTATATGTATGAATCGAATGATGTTATGAACATCATTACTACCTCAAGTTTTCTGGATAAAACTACTGGAAATGCGAAAAATGGATCTAGCTTCAAAGGATCCTTGGATGGCTTGAAAGTTCTTGAAGCAGAATCATGAAACGAAAACAGTTCAAGTAAGATTTTCACTCGAAATAAGATTGTTATAGTTGTAGAAATTGAATCAAAGTTTGAATATGAATATTACTTTAAATTAGAAAGATAACCTACTGTAAATAACAAAGGTTCCTTGATCTTAGATGATTACTTGGAATGGATTAGAAAGCTTGGAAGTAAACTTGCAAACTTGGTAGTATTCTTGATTTTTATGAAACTATACTTATGGAATTTATGAAGAACACTTAGAACTTGAAGATGGAACTTGAGAGAGATCAATTAGATGAAGAAAATTGAAGAATGAAAGTGCTTGTAGGTGTTTTTGGTCGTTGGTATATGGATTAGATATAAAGGATATGTAATTTTGTTTTCATGTAAATAAGTCATGAATGATTACTAATATTTTTGTAATTTTATGAGATATTTCATGCTAGTTGCCAAATTATGGTTCCCACATATGTTAGGTGACTCACATGGGCTGCTAAGACCTGATCATTGGAGTGTATATACCAATAGTACATACATCTAAAAGATGTGTATTGTACGAGTACGAATACGGGTGCATACGAGTAGAATTGTTGATGAAACTGAACGAGGATGTAATTGTAAGAATTTTTGTTAAGTAGAAGTACTTTGATATGTATCTTGAAGTCTTTCAAAAGTGTAAGAATACATATCAAAACACAACATGTATATACATTCTAATGGAGTCGTTAAGTCTTCGTTAGTCGTTACATGTAAGTGTTGTTTTGAAACCTTTAAGTTAACGATCTCAATTAATGTTGTTAACCCAATGTTTATTATATCAATTGAGATGTTAAATTATTATATTATCATGATATTATGATGTATGAATATCTCTTAATATGATATATACATTAAAATATCGTTACAACGATAATCGTTACATATAAGTCTCGTTTCGTAATTCTTGAGTTAGTAGTCTTGTTTTTAAATATGTAGTTCATTGTTAACACACTTAATGATATATTTAAATATCATTTTATCATGTTAAATATAGTGTATCAATATCTTAATATGATACATATGTATTTAGTAGACGTTATCATAACGATAATCGTTATATATATCATTTCGAGTTTCTTAAGTTAGTAATCTCATTTCTTATGTATATCACACATTGTTAATATATTTAGTGAGATACTTACTCATCATAATCTTATGTCAACCATATATATATGTCCATATATACCACAACATGTTGTTTTTACAATTTTGTAACGTTCGTGAATCGCCGGTCAACTTGGGTGATCAATTGTCTATATGAAACTTATTTCATTTAATCAAGTCTTAACAAGTTTGATTACTTAACACGTTGGAAATATTTAGTCATGTAAATATCAATCTCAATTAATATATATAAACATGGAAAAGTTCGGGTCACTACAGTACCTACCCGTTAAATAAATTTCGTCCCGAAATTTTAAGCTGTTGAAGGTGTTGACGAATCTTCTGGAAATAGATGCGGGTATTTCTTCTTCATCTGATCTTCACGCTCCCAGGTGAGCTCGGGTCCTCTACGAGCATTCCATCAAACCTTAACAATTGGTATCTTGTTTTGCTTAAGTCTCTTAACCTCACGATCCATTATTTCGACGGGTTCTTCAATGAATCGAAGTTTTTCATTGATGTAGATTTCGTTCAACGGAATAGTGAGATCTCCAGTTGGTAAGCTACTGGTCCAACACGATCTATAATCTTGAATGGTCCAATGTACCTTGGATTTAGTTTCCCCCGTTTACCAAATAGAACAACGCCTTTCCAAGGTGAAACCTTAAGCATGACCATTTCTCCAATTTCAAACTCTATATCTTTTCTTTTACTATCCGCGTAGCTCTTTTGTCGACTCTGGGCGGTTTTCAATCGTTGTTGAATTTGGATGATTTTCTCGGTAGTTTCTTGTATTATCTCCGGACCCGTAATATATCTATCCCCTACTTCATTCCAAATAATCGGAGACCTGCACTTTCTACCATAAAGTGCCTCAAACGGCGCCATCTCAATACTAGAATGATAACTGTTGTTGTAGGAAAATTCTGCTAACGGTAGGTGTCGATCCCAACTGTTTCCGA
Source organism: Rutidosis leptorrhynchoides (assembly GCF_046630445.1). Taxonomy (NCBI): domain Eukaryota; kingdom Viridiplantae; phylum Streptophyta; class Magnoliopsida; order Asterales; family Asteraceae; genus Rutidosis; species Rutidosis leptorrhynchoides. The sequence continues at coordinate 679,998,902 of NC_092334.1, read as the reverse complement.
AATCAATAACACATGCTCGTAGCATGTCTTCAAGCGTTTGTATCGTCCTTTCGCTCTGCCCATCAATTTGTGGATGATAGGCAGTACTCATGTCTAGACGAGTCCCCAATGCTTGTTGCAACGTCTGCCAGAACCTTGAAACAAATCTACCATCCCTATCAGAGATAATAGAGACGGGTTTTCCATGTCTGGAGACAACCTCCTTCAAATACAATCACGCCAACTTCTCTATTTTGTCATCTTATCTCATTGGCAGGAAGTGTGCTGACTTGGTGAGACGATCAACTATTACCCAAATAGTATCATAACCACTTGCAGTCCTTGGCAATTTAGTAATGAAATCCATGGTAATGTTTTCCCATTTCCATTCCGAGATTTCAGGTTGTTGTAGTAGACCTGATGGTTTCTGATGTTCAGCTTTGACCTTAGAACACGTCAAACATTCTCCTACATATTTAGCAATATCGGCTTTCATACCCGGCCACCAAAAGTGTTTCTTGAGATCTTTATACATCTTCCCCGCTCCGGGATGTATTGAATATCTGGTTTTATGTGCTTCTTTAAGTACTATTTCTCTCACATCTCCAAACCTTGGTACCCAAATTCTATCAGCCCTATATCGGGTTCCGTCTTCCCGAATATTAAGATGTTTCTCTGATCCTTTGGGTATCTCATTCTTCAACTTTCCTTCTTTTACAACCCCCTGTTGCACCTCCTTTATTTGAGTAGTAAGGTTAGTACGAATAATTATATTCATAGTTTTTACCCGTATAGGTTCTCTGTCATTTCTACTCAAAGCGTCGGCTACCACATTCGCCTTCCCCAGGTAGTATCGAATCTCAAAATCATAATCATTCAACAGTTCAATCCACCTGCATTGTCTCATATTCAATTGCTTCTGATTAAATATGTGTTGGAGACTTTTGTGGTCGATATATATAATACTTTTGACCCCATATAAATAATGCCTCCAAGTCTTTAATGCAAAAACAACAGCACCCAATTCCAAATCATGAGTTGTATAATTTTGCTCGTGAATCTTCAATTGTCTAGACGCATAAGCAATCACCTTCGTTCGTTGCATTAATACACAACCGAGACCTTGCTTTGATGAGTCACAAAAAATCACAAAATCATCATTCCCTTCAGGCAATGACAATATAGGTGCCGTAGTTAGCTTTTTCTTCAATAACTGAAACGCCTTCTCTTGTTCATCCTTCCATTCAAATTTCTTCCCTTTATATGTTAATGGAGTCAAGGGTTTTACTATTTTGGAGAAATCTTGGACGAATCTTCTGTAGTAACCAGCCAATCCTAAAAATTGACGTATATGCTTCGGAGTTTTTGGGGTTTCCCACTTTTCAACAGTTTCGATCTTTTCCGGGTCCACCTAGATACCTTATTTGTTCACTATGTGACCGAGGAATTGAACTTCTTCCAACCAAAATGCACACTTTGAAAACTTAGCATACAGTTTTTCTTTCCTCAATACTTCTAGCACTTTTCTCAAATGTTCTTCGTGCTCTTGATCATTCATTGAGTAAATAAGTATGTCATCGATGAAAAAAATGACAAACTTGTCAAGATATGGCCCACACACTCGGTTCATAAGGTCCATGAACACAGCTGGTGCGTTAGTCAATCCAAACGGCATAACCATAAACTCGTAATGACCATAACGCGTCCTAAAAGCAGTTTTTGGAATATCATCCTCCTTTACTCGCATTTGATGATATCCAGAACGTAAATCGATTTTTGAATAAACCGACGAGCCTTGTAGTTGATCAAATAAGTCGTCAATTCTCAGCAGTGGATAACGGTTTTTGATGGTAAGTTTATTCAACTCTCTGTAGTCAATACACAACCTAAATGTACCATCTTTCTTCTTGACAAACAAAACAGGAGCTCCCCATGGTGATGTGCTTGGTCAAATGAAACCACGTTCTAATAGTTCTTGCAGTTGGCTTTGCAGTTCTTTCATCTCGCTGGGTGCGAGTCTGTAAGGAGCACGAGCTATTGGTGCAGCTCCTGGTACAAGATCTATTTGAAATTCAACAGATCGATGTGGAGGTAGTCCCGATAATTCTTTCGGAAATACATCGGGAAATTCTTTTGCGACGGGAACATCATTGATGCTCTTTTCTTCAGTTTGTACTTTCTCGACGTGTGCTAGAACAGCATAGCAACCTTTTCTTATTAGTTTTTGTGCCTTCAAATTACTAATAAGATGTAGCTTCGTGTTGCCCTTTTTATCCGTACACCATTAAGGGTTCTCCTTCTTCTCGTATAATGCGAATTGTATTTTTGTAACATACGATCTCTGCTTTCATCTCCTTCAGCCAGTCCATGCCAACTATTACATCAAAACTCCCTAACTCTACTGGTATCAAATCAATCTTAAATATTTCGCTACCCAGTTTAATTTCTCAATTCCGGCATATATAATCTGCTGAAATTAATTTACCATTTGCTAATTCGAGTAAAAATTTACTATCCAACGGTGTCAATGGACAACTTAATTTAGCACAAAAATCTCTACTCATATAGCTTCTATCCGCACCCGAATCAAATAAAACGTAAGCAGATTTATTGTTAATAAGAAATGTACCCGTAACAAGCTCCGGGTCTTCCTGTGCCTCTGCCGCATTAATATTGAAAACTCTTCCGCGGCCTTGTCCATTCGTGTTCTCCTGGTTCGGGCAATTTCTAATAATATAGCCCGGTTTTCCATATTTATAACAAACTACATTGGCATAACTTGCCCCGACACTACTTGCTCCGCCATTACTCATTCTGACACCATTTGTTCCTTTCGTTCTGTTAACCCCTGGTCCGTAGACCTCACACTTAGACGCGCTATGACCATTTCTTTTACACTTGTTGCAAAATTTGGTGCAAAATCCCGAGTGATACTTTTCACACCTTTGGCATATCTGCTTCTGATTGTTGTTGTTGTTGCGGTTGTTATTGTTGTTGGGATGATTGTTGTAGTTATTATTGTTGTTGTTGTGCCGTTTGTTGTAGTTGCAATTGATGTTGCGATTGTTGGGATAGTTGTTGTTATTTTGGTGACTCTTATCACCGTTTTCCTCCCACTTTCTTTTGACTAACTTCACGTTGGCTTCTTTGGCCGCCTGTTCTTTAATTCTTCCCTCAATCTGGTTCACTAGTTTGTGAGCCATTCTACATGCCTTTTGTATGGAGGCAGCTTCATGTGAACTTATATCTTCTTGGATTCTCTCCGGTAACCCTTTCACAAATGCGTCGATCTTCTCTTCCTCATCTTCGAACGCTCTCGGACACAATAGGCACAATTCTGTGAATCGTCTTTCGTACGAAGTAATATCGAATCCCTGTGTTCGTAACCCTCTAAGTTCTGACTTGAGCTTATTGACCTCGGTTCTGGGACGGTACTTCTCGTTCATCAAGTGCTTGAATGCTGACCACGGTAGCGCATAAGCAGCATCTTGTCCCACTTGCTCTAGATAGTTATTCCACCATGTTAACGCAATACCTGTGAAGGTATGCGTAGCGTACTTCACTTTGTCTCCTTCAGTACACTTACTTATGGCAAACACCGATTCAACTTTCTCGGTCCACCGTTTCAATCCGATTGGTCCTTCGGTCCCATCAAATTCTGAAGGTTTGCAGGCAGTGAATTCCTTGTAGGAGCATCCTACATGATTTCTTGTGCCGTTAGCTGTATTGCTAGATTCAGAGTTATTGTTGGTATGTAGCGCGGCCTGTACTGCGGCTATGTTTGAAGCAAGAAAGGCACGAAATTCCTCTTCGCTCATATTCAAGGTGTGTCGAGTAGTCGGTGCCATTTCCTTCAAAATAGTCAAATGAAACAATTTAATCATACAGAATATTAAGAGTAGTCAATAGTATCTCATAGCATAATATGAACTCTTTTATAAAAGCTTTTTCTTCATATTAGCGTTTTATAAGTTTAAATTAGGGTACTACCTACCCGTTAAGTTCATACTTAGTATCTAATATACAATTCAACTACTACATTTCCATATAAAAAACTGATTATAATAATATATCACATACAAATATTCTTCAAACTTACAACTTCGCTATATTACATATAACATGAAATATATTACACTATGATACAGGACAGTTTTGAAGATAAATCTAGTTAATACACAAGTTGTTCAGCAAAGGAAATAAAGACACGTAATTCATAAGTCCAGAAACAAGTCATGCATTCTGGTTTTATTAAGACGACTTCCCATCCTTGGTCTTGTGGAAAATAACCGTTATGACCATTAGCTAGGCAGCATGTTGTAATGTCGTCAAAAGGACGAGGGTTTCGTAATGTCCAACAGCCCCGTAATAATCTAAAAACCTTGTTTCTCACCTCAACTACTGAATTCGTCACTTGTGGGAAAGTTTTATTTAAAAGCTGCAATCCGATGTTCTTTTTCTCACTTTGGTAAGAAGCGAACATCACTAACCCGTAAGCATAACATGCTTCTTTATGTTGCATGTTAGAAGCACTTTCTAATTCACGAAATCCTATGTTGGGATATGTTGAGTCAAAATAGGTTCTTAACCTGTAGCGTAAAATTGCATTTGGGTTCCCCGCATTTAACGCTTTAAAGAAAACACGGCGTAACTTAAAGTCTCCCCAATGTGATATACCCCACCTATCAAAGGAAAGCCTTTTATAAACTAAGGCATTTCTGGAAAGTCTTTCAAATGTTTGACAAGTTAATTTCGCCATAACTAAATGTGCTGATGAATTCTGACCGACTCTAGACAAGAATTCCTCAATCATATCCTCTGGTAGGTCTTCTAAAATATTCGGTTGTCTACCCTTAACGTCCATTTTGTTTTTATACTGTAAAATAGACAAGGATTAGATTCGTAATAACAAACAATACAAGCAATTTTTAGATAGAACATAAAAGTACAAGCACACTACAATACATTTATTACACAACATGCTCACACCCCTCTAATCTGAATCACTAGTTTCTTCTTCTTCGGACTTGGTTCTTTTTCCTAATCTTCTAGGGATATATGATGTTCCTCTAATACGAGTCATAGTTTTCCACATTGGTTTAGAAAAACCTGGTGGTTTAGAGGTTCCCGAGTTATTGTCACGATAATGAAAATACGGGTGTTGACGGTACATATAAAGTTCAACGGGGTCGGAATCAGATTTCTCTATTTTGATGTCTTTTCCTTTATTATTTTCTTTTGCCTCATTAAATTGGGTCGGGGTAATTTCTATAACATCATCGAAATCCTCATCAGGATCCGATTCATCAGAAAATTGGTAATTTTCCCAATATTTTGCTTCCTTAGCGGAAACACCATTGACCATTATTAACTTTGGTCCATTGGTTGAGGATTTTCTTTTATTTGACCGGTTTTCTGTGGTTCCTACTATTCCCCCCTCCGGTGTAGAGACCCGTCCTAATCCATCCGGACGAAGTCCATATCGATTACAAACGATTCACAACAGTTGATTACATCGCGAGGTAATTGACCTCTATATGATAAATTTTACAAACATTGCATTCGTTTTTAAAAGACAAACTTTCGTTACATCGACAGTTGACAGGCATGTAAAGCATTTCATAATATATCCAAATATAATTGACTTAATAATAATCTTGATGAACTCAACGACTCGAATGCAACATCTTTTGAAATATGTCATGAATGACTCCAAGTAATATCTCTAATATGAGCAAATACACAGCGGAAGATTTCTTTCGTACCTGAGAATAAACATGCTTTAAAGTGTCAACCAAAAGGTTGGTGAGTTCATTAGTTTATCATAAAGAATTTTCATAATTTTAATAGACCACAAGATTTCATACTTCCATTTCTCATAATCATACATCCCATGCATAGAGACAAAAATATCATTCATATGGATTGAACACCTGGTAACCGACATTCACAATATGCATATAAGAATATCCCCATCATTCCGGGATCCTCCTTCGGACATGATATAAATTTCGAAGTACTAAAGCATCCGGTACATTGGATGGGGCTTGTTGGGCCCGATAGATCTATCTTTAGAGTTCGCGTCAATTAGGTTGTCTGTTCCCTAATTCTTAGATTACCAGACTTAATAAAAAGGGGCATATTCAGTTTCGATCATTCAACCATAGAACGTAATTTCGATTACTTGTGTCTATTTCGTAAAACAGTTATAAAAGTTGCGCATGTATTCTCAGCCCAAAAATATAAAGGGTAAAAAGGTAAATGAAACTCACCATACTGTATTTTGTAGTAAAAATACATAGAACGACATTTAACAACTGAACAATGCAGGGTTGGCCTCGGATTCACGAACCTATATCATGTATATATATTAACACATATTATGGTAATTGAACAAATTTATGTATTATTAGTGATATAGTTGTTATTTTAATGTTTCATTAATAACTCAATTAGATATATTTATTTTTTATATACTTTAACTAGGTAGTTAATATTTATTACAAAAATATTAATATAGTCATGGTTTATGTCGTAAATATATTTTTATATAGAAAATTCTTTAGTTGATATATTAATAATTAATAATACTAATAATAATAATAATGATAAAAAATAGTACTACAAATCATGATAAATCTAATAATAATAATAATAATAATTTTTATAAAAATAATAATAATATTAATTATACTAATAATCTTAGTTCTAATATTGATAACAATAATATTTATTTAATATCAACCAATATTAAATAATAATAATAATAATAATAATAATAATAATAATAATTATAATAAAGATAATAATAACAATAAAACTACCTCAAGAGAATATGCTTTTTAAAAATAAAAACGCAGTTGCCCAGGCTCGAACCCACAACCTCTTGTTCCACACAAACATCCTCAACCATTAAACTGTCTGATGTATTCCTATTATAATTAGGATCCAAATTTTATTTAGTTAGTGTTTCTTTCTGTTTTTCCTTAATTTTCTCCAAAACAAATCGTCCAGCAATATTTTCTTCATCCTCTTCAAAGTGCTAAGCCCAACAGAAAATAAACTTCAGCCTAACTAAAATTGAGACACGGCCCAATATTAAATTGCTCAAGCCCAAAATCAATAAGTCCATTCTTATGTTGTTGGGCTTTTGGTATGGTTTGACAAACACAGAATCATCATCACAGACTAAACAGTAACCACGACTTAATCCCATAATCGTATCATCATCTTTATCATCTATCATCATCAATATTATTCTTATCTAGTTCATCATCATCATCATCATCGGCACCCATCACAGTTTCATCATCATTCTTATTTTGTTTCATAATTATTATCGTAAAAAATATATATATATATATCATTATGATCGACATAATATCATCATCAAGTCGTCTGTTACTAACAGCAGCGAAGAACTGGATTGCAGCGTAGCAGTTTTAGGGGTGTAGCAGGTGATGGTTCTTGGTTCTCGGACAAAAACATAAACATTCAAATAGCAGTAGTAGCTTAGCTGCATTCGAACAGCACCACAACAGTATCGGAAGAGGTGGTGTTGTGGTGTTGTTTAAATGGGTTTCGTTTTGATAGTGATGATGTTAGTTTAAATGGGTGTCTTTAATGGCAGCAGTAACAATTGAAGGTGATGTGGATTGGTAGTTTGGGGTGGCGAGTAGCAAAATGATTCGAGCTGTAAACAGAAAAATGTAGCAGCGATGTAGGTTTAAATCAGAACAGGAAGTGGGTCACCAATTAAACTATCATCCTGCTCGTCATCTCCTTATCATCACTTCTCCTTTACAATTTATCCTCAATATAGTATTCATTATCCCCATGATTATAATCATATGTTTTATCTAATTACCATCATCATTACAAAAAAAAAATATTAAACCGTCCCTTTATATGACCCATTTTTGGTTGGCTAGGACTTCCACTTTATTCCACATGCACCTTTGAAAAATATTGTATAATAATACTATATGTATCCAAGTTGACAAGCTTTTTAAAAGTGCACATATGCAACTTGTTTCCTTTCGTTCAATTGCCCAACAGAATGAGAAGAATTCATTTAACAGCCGCAGGTATAGAAAGTATAGAAGTGGGTTGTTTATAGCTATTTTTAAATGAAAACAGAAACAATGGAGAGTAGTAGCTGTCGTAACAGTAACAACTAAAATGGGTGACGGTTTGGTGGGGATTCAATACAATAGAAACATAAATGACTGAATGGAAGGCAAGTGTAGCAGAAAAATAGTTTAAGGTTCAATGGTTGTTGGTTGTGTCATGTTCAAATAGAAAGATAGAATAGAAAAAGAAAAACAGCTGCAGTAGCAGTCTTCTATAACAGTGTCGATGGTTGTGATGCAAGGTGATGGTATTTCAGTAGTTGTTATGGGTGATGATCCAGTGAGTTGTGTTTTAACCACAATATAATCCAACCAAAAAAATATACTATGTATGATCCATGAAAGAAAGAAGAAAAAAAAAAGACGCATGTTATAGGATGATGGGTTTTGGTTGATCATAGGTGTGTATATACACTTATATGTAAGTATATTTAAATATAATAGATAGGTGGTAGTTGGTAAATTGGTTCACAAGTAGAACAGTACGCAAAATAAACAAATTAATTAAAACATGTGGAGTACAAAATTTAATTCTTCCAACACTTTTGATACAGTGATGATTAGTTCAATCAACGGAAGAAGAAAAGGAAAAATAATGCTTTATGGTTGGTGGTCACTTGAGTGATATATGCAATCACATATAGTAATCGAATATTAATATTAATATAATAATAATAATAATAACAATTATAGTATTATTAAAATAAAACATGTGATAATATATTAGCCGTCGTCATTCATGGACTGTGTATCGTGAGAAAACAGTGGCAAATAAAGGTGTTCAGAAAAGTCCCATATTTTTAAATTAACTATATTTATTATGATATAAAATTCAGTCATTAATTTAATAAATAACAATTACATCAAGTGTCACTCTCATTTTTGAGTAAAATATAAAAAGTGTTAAAATTAAATAATTAGATCCTAAATATACTTTTAATAAGCCTATAACATATATAACTTATTTTTGGATCACTTTTTTTTAAAAATTACATAAGTTCATATTTAACTTGCTTAATATCAATCGGAATATCAAAGGAGCATTACAATTATTCAATATTATTTTTAATATACTTTATTATTTATATATAAATATATTTTTAAATAATACTACCTCAAATTATTATTTATATATATACACACAAAACTATTTACAATTAATTGTTCGTGAATTGTCGGGAATAGTCGAAGGGTAATTGATTACATGAACACAGTTCAAAGTTTTTGAAACATCAACATTACAGACTTTGCTTATCGTATCGAAATCAAATAAGATTCAAGTTTAAATTTGGTCGGAAATTCCCGGGTCATCACAGTACCTACCCGTTAAAGAAATTTCGTCCCAAAATTTGAGTGAGGTCGTCATGGCTAACAATAAATATGTTTTCCTGATGAATATGAGCTGATAAATAGAGTTTTATCATTATTGAATAATACAGATAAAATAATTCGATTATTCGAAGAGCACGAATGAAGCTATCACAAAAAAAGTGAAATGAATAAATGAAGTTTCGTTTTAACTTTTGACATTATCTTGGTAGAATTCCGGAATTCAAGGGATAAAAGAAAATCTTCGAAATCTAAAAGATTTGATTCTTCAGCGAATAAGGAAATTAAGATCTCTATAATTAAATACGGTGATCTGCCTCGATTACTCTGCCTGATATTCCCATTATAAATTAAACTTTTTCCGTTCTATTATTTTCACCATTCCTATACTTTCTTTCTTAGTTCATACATCCAAAAGATTGTGAAAATGCTTAATCCCGTTCTAATCCTTGATATTTATCTAATTATTATTTCTGTCATTCTTCTTTTCAACCTTTCACCAAAAGAACCTGTTTACTTCTACTATTACCTTGGGGTGATACTATTCCTAATTATACCGTGTCTTTATATTGTTATTCGTATTAATATTCACGGTTTGTAACCTCCGTATTGTTATTGGGCTTTATACTTTCTCTTATATTTTGGAGCTCTTTGCCTTTTTATTCTCTTCTCAACCTCTAGTAAAGCGAGTAATGGTCCAGAATTCGTAAGTATGGAACTTCGAATGAACTTAATGTTCTAAACAAGAAAGAACGTAATCGCACGATTTGATTTGTCAAATTACCTGGATCACTGATAATAGAACTATCAAGAATATACTTTCTTGATATGTTCAGAAGTTAAGCAGAATGAAAAAGTTGTGTAACATGGCACGTGATGACGTTATGATCTGTGAATCATCACATCCCATTAGAAACTCAGCATGACTTACTGTAATATAATCACGTTGATCAAGTGTCATTATATTAGACTAACTCATGCATCAGTTCCCAACACTACTCCAGAAATCATTCATAATTTAATCTCGAATTTTTAAAAAAAAAAATTTAGAAACTAAAATGGTTTCCTTTATGATGTAATACGGATAGCATGAAGAGATAACTAATTTCGGACAAGAAGAGTTATGAAAATATCCTCAGAAATATCGAAGATATTTATGATGATATTTTGGGTTTTCTAAGTTCGATGGTTGATGAAGAAAGATTTTTCCGCAAGATTTTAACATGAGTACGGAGCAAGATATTCGGTGAAGGTTTCATCGGATCCAGAATTACCTAGATTCTTGAATATATGGTATGGTCCTGGTATTTGGCCTTGGTCTCCTTCATGGTTTGCTCAATCTGTTTTTCAGTACTAAATTTTCTATCGAGCGTTCCTAACACTCCCTTCCTTATCATCAAACTTTTGGCCGTTTAGACCATCTACAATTTTTCTATTTCCTCTGCATTTAATGCTACGATATCTGAATCTTCGGTTATCAATCCGAGGTGGTTTCAGAAGAATTGTGTTTTTAGATGACTAAACGCTGACGGTAATATGGTGGAATATAAAAGGTTCCCCGGTAACAATAAAAGAGCACTCATATATATCAAGATTATAATAAGGTTGTTTCGAACGAAAAGTCGAAGTTGGCTTGCTGGAGCTGTGACAAAATTTGCTACCTTGAAAAGGAATTGTAAAGTTATTTTGGGTAATAATAATGCTAAAGGAGCTAACACAGATATGGGTTAAACGTTTTACTCAGGTTCTGAGTGTTTTTAGGTGCATAACTATATGCATCAATCTTTTCTTCTGTAGATGAAGTGTGGTTGGTTCATGAAATGTCCCGTTCTTATTGATTAAAAACGTTCCATATTAATTGATTTCGTTGCGAGGTTTTGACCTCTATATGAGACGTTTTTCAAAGACTGCATTCATTTTAAAACAAACCATAACCTTTATTTCATCAATAAAGGTTTAAAAAGCTTTACGTAGATTATCAAATAATGATAATCTAAAATATCCTGTTTACACACGACCATTACATAATGGTTTACAATACAAATATGTTACAACAAAATAAGTTTCTTGAATGCAGTTTTTACATAATATCATACAAGCATGGACTCCAAATCTCGTCCTTATTTAAGTATGCGACAGCGGAAGCTCTTAATAATCACCTGAGAATAAACATGCTTAAAACGTCAACAAAAATGTTGGTGAGATATAGGTTTAACCTATATATATCAAATCATAATAATAGACCACAAGATTTCATATTTCAATACACATCCCATACATAGAGATAAAAATCATTCATATGGTGAACACCTGGTAACCGACATTAACAAGATGCATATATAAGAATATCCCCATCATTCCGGGACACCCTTCGGATATGATATAAATTTCGAAGTACTAAAGCATCCGGTACTTTGGATGGGGCTTGTTGGGCCCGATAGATCTATCTTTAGGATTCGCGTCAATTAGGGTGTCTGTTCCCTAATTCTTAGATTACCAGACTTAATAAAAAGGGGCATATTTGATTTCGATAATTCAACCAAAGAATGTAGTTTCACGTACTTGTGTCTATTTTGTAAATCATTTATAAAACCTGCATGTATTCTCATCCCAAAAATATTAGATTTTAAAAGTGGGACTATAACTCACTTTCACAGATTTTTACTTCGTCGGGAAGTAAGACTTGGCCACTGGTTGATTCACGAACCTATAACAATATATACATATATATCAAAGTATGTTCAAAATATATTTACAACACTTTTAATATATTTTGATGTTTTAAGTTTATTAAGTCAGCTGTCCTCGTTAGTAACCTACAACTAGTTGTCCACAGTTAGATGTACAGAAATAAATCGATAAATATTATCTTGAATCAATCCACGACCCAGTGTATACGTATCTCAGTATTGATCACAACTCAAACTATATATATTTTGGAATCAACCTCAACCCTGTATAGCTAACTCCAACATTCACATATAGAGTGTCTATGGTTGTTCCGAAATATATATAGATGTGTCGACATGATAGGTCGAAACATTGTATACGTGTCTATGGTATCTCAAGATTACATAATATACAATACAAGTTGATTAAGTTATAGTTGGAATAGATTTGTTACCAATTTTCACGTAGCTAAAATGAGAAAAATTATCCAATCTTGTTTTACCCATAACTTCTTCATTTTAAATCCTTTTTGAGTGAATCAAATTGCTATGATTTCATATTGAACTCTATTTTATGAATCTAAACAGAAAAAGTATAGGTTTATAGTCGGAAAAATAAGTTACAAGTCATTTTTGTAAAGGTAGTCATTTCAGTCGAAAGAACGACGTCTAGATGACCATTTTAGAAAACATACTTCCACTTTGAGTTTAACCATAATTTTTGGATATAGTTTCATGTTCATAATAAAAATCATTTTCTCAGAATAACAACTTGTAAATCAAAGTTTATCATAGTTTTTAATTAACTAACCCAAAACAGCCCGCGGTGTTACTACGACGGCGTAAATCCGGTTTTACGGTGTTTTTCGTGTTTCCAGGTTTTAAATCATTAAGTTAGCATATCATATAGATATAGAACATGTGTTTAGTTGATTTTAAAAGTCAAGTTAGAAGGATTAACTTTTGTTTGCGAACAAGTTTAGAATTAACTAAACTATGTTCTAGTGATTACAAGTTTAAACCTTCGAATAAGATAGCTTTATATGTATGAATCGAATGATGTTATGAACATCATTACTACCTTAAGTTCCTTGGATAAACCTACTGGAAAATAGAAAAATGGATCTAGCTTCAACGGATCCTTGGATGGCTCGAAGTTCTTGAAGCAGAATCATGACACGAAAACAAGTTCAAGTAAGATCATCACTTGAAATAAGATTGTTATAGTTATAGAAATTGAACCAACGTTTGAATATGATTATTACCTTGTATTAGAATGATAACCTACTGTAAGAAACAAAGATTTCTTGAGGTTGGATGATCACCTTACAAGATTGGAAATGAGCTAGCAATCTTGAAAGTATTCTTGATTTTATGTAACTAGAACTTTTGGAATTTATGAAGAACACTTAGAACTTGAAGATAGAACTTAAGAGAGATCAATTAGATGAAGAAAATTGAAGAATGAAAGTGTTTGTAGGTGTTTTTGGTCGTTGGTGTATGGATTAGATATAAAGGATATGTAATTTTGTTTTCATGTAAATAAGTCATGAATGATTACTCATATTTTTGTAATTTTATGAGATATTTCATGCTAGTTGCCAAATGATGGTTCCCACATGTGTTAGGTGACTCACATGGGCTGCTAAGAGCTGATCATTGGAGTGTATATACCAATAGTACATACATCTAAAAGCTGTGTATTGTACGAGTACGAATACGGGTGCATACGAGTAGAATTGTTGATGAAACTGAACGAGGATGTAATTGTAAGCATTTTTATTAAGTAGAAGTATTTTGATAAGTGTCTTGAAGTCTTTCAAAAGTGTATGAATACATATTAAAACACTACATGTATATACATTTTAACTGAGTCGTTAAGTCATCGTTAGTCGTTACATGTAAATGTTGTTTTGAAACCTTTAGGTTAACGATCTTGTTGAATGTTGTTAACCCATTGTTTATTATAACAAATGAGATGTTAAATTATTATATTATAATGATATTATGATATATAATATATCTTAGTATGATGTATATACAGTTAAATTTCGTTACAACGATAATCGTTACATATATGTCTCGTTTCGAAATCATTAAGTTAGTAGTCTTATTTTTACATATGTATTTCATTGGTAATACACTTAATAATATATTTACTTATCATTTAACATAATTAACCAAGTGTATCAATATCTTAATATGATTCATATGTACCTAGTAAGACATTGTTATAACGATAATCGTTATATATATCGTTTTCGAGTTTCTTAAATTAATAGTCTCATTTTTATGTATATAACTCATTGTTAAAATACCTAATGAGATACATACTTATAATAAAAACATGTTAACTATATATATAACTATATATATGTCATTGTATAGTTTTTACAAGTTTTAACGTTCGTGAATCACCGGTCAACTTGGGTGGTCAATTATCTATATGAAACATATTTCAATTAATCAAGTCTTAACAAGTTTGATTGCTTAACATGTTGGAAACATTTAATCATGTAAATATCAATCTCAATTAATATATATAAACATGGAAAAGTTCGGGTCACTACAGTTCATCCTCTTGATTGAGGTGTTTTCAAGAATCATGAAAGGTTTGAACGCAGATTGTAATCGTCAAGATACAATTGAGGTTTAAGATGAAATCAAGTGGCAAACTTGAAGAATTATTTAGTTTCATATGTTATAATCAATATTTAATTCATTTTGATTGTCCAATATTATTAGTCCACAGTAGATAGTCCACAGTTAACAGTCCAATAATTCATATATAGTTTAATATATAATATTCGAATTAATTAGTACATATCGTGACCCGTGTACATGTCTCAGACTCGATCACAACTCAAAGTATATATATTATTATAGAATCAACCTCAACCCTGCATAGCGAACTCGATCATTACAGCATATAGAGTGTCTATGGTTATTCCAAATAATATATATATATATATATATATATATATATATATATATATATATATATATATATATATATATATATATATATATATATATATATATATATATATATATATATATGCGTCGATATGATATGTCAAAACCTTGTATACGTGCCCCGATATTTAAAGTGCGTAAAAATAAATAACATAAATTAAATGACGATAAATAAAGTTGTGAGAATTTAAATTGCGATAATTAAATGTAATAAGGAATTAACAGTTAGCTAGGAATAGTTAGCGTGGCTTCTTAACAAAATTTCTCATAGGTAATTTTGTCTGTTTCTAATAAATTTTATTCCGTCAAATGTTTTCTTCATTATGCCACTTGTTGAATTCTGATAGGTCAAAATCCAATTATGAAAGTTGATTGGAAATGGTTATTCTGTGGTGATCGGATTCATATATCTGTGGATGTAAGTAGGATAGGAAATGACTGTTGAATCAGATTTGAAGAATGTACAGTGTAGCTTATTAATGTGAAATCTTAAATATTCCTCGGGTATTACCTACCCGTTAAAATATTTTCATCATTAACAGTTTGTACGAAAGAATTTTTAATCATAATCTTTATGAAAATATATATACATATATATTTTCTTCAGATGTAATTATGGATTTAATGAGTCAATATAATATTAGACTCATGTGATTTTCGATTTGAGCTATTAGGATCCACATATTCTTCGTAGAATATTAATGAAGTTATGGTTTAATACTTCATCGTTAATTGCTGTTGGTACTCCTTGGTATCCATGGTGCGTATGATGTTGATGTTCGTGGGATAGATTGTGAAATTGAGGCTTGGGATGCGGATGTTGTTGTTGGTGATGGTGGTACTATTGGTGTTGTTGAAGCTGGTACATTTTGCACCATATTTTTCAAGGCTACAACTCGTGTGCGAAGCTCGTTGGCTTCTTCTATTATTCCGAGATGATTGTCGGTCGGAACGAGCGGATGAATAAGGTTTAGAATTTTAGATAGAATATAATCATGGCGGGATATTCGGGAAATGAGAGTGAAAATGGTATTTCGGATTGGTTCGCCGGTGAACGCTTCAGGTTCTTCGCCCAGAGGAGAATATGGCGGATGAAAGGGATCGCTTCTTCTTTTCTCTAATGATTAAGTAGACTACGAACCCATCAAATGAATTGAAAATGACTAGTTGATTGATCCATTTCGTTTACACTGCTTTCGGAGCTTAGGTGAATATCCATGTCGATATAGCTGTCGGAATAACTATCGAAATAGCTATCGGAATTTGAGGGACTTGAACTAGTTGAGGGATTCACCTTGTACGATCAGTTGAAGGACTTTCGATAAGAAATAGATTATAGGATGTAGATTAGTACCCTGCAATATATAATTTACATATGCATATATAATACTAAAATCCCATAAGTTACGGAGGAATCTACAAAAGCTGTCAGGCAAAGGTAACAATAACAAATACGCTAAGATATGAATTTATCTATACACTGTCTATGCAATAGAGGCAGTAAAACGTGTCTAGACCTTAAGGATGATAAGCAAATAATTTTTGACAAAAAATGATAAGCAAAACTTTTGACATGCAGACACGATCGAAGTCCAGACCCACTAATGCATCCTAACGACTTATCAGTTAGACACACTAATGCAGACCTGGTTCGCTAAGACCACTGCTCTGATACCAACTGTAGAGACCCGTCCTAATCCATCCGGACGAAGTCCATATCGATTACAAACGATTTACAACAGTTGATTACATCGCGAGGTAATTGACCTCTATATGATAAATTTTACAAACATTGCATTCGTTTTTAAAAGACAAACTTTCGTTACATCGACAGTTGACAGGCATGTAAAGCATTTCATAATATATCCAAATATAATTGACTTAATAATAATCTTGATGAACTCAACGACTCGAATGCAACATCTTTTGAAATATGTCATGAATGACTCCAAGTAATATCTCTAATATGAGCAAATGCATAGCGGAAGATTTCTTTCGTACCTGAGAATAAACATGCTTTAAAGTGTCAACCAAAAGGTTGGTGAGTTCATTAGTTTATCATAAAGAATTTTCATAATTTTAATAGACCACAAGATTTCATACTTCCATTTCTCATAATCATACGTCCCATGCATAGAGACAAAAATATCATTCATATGGATTGAACACCTGGTAACCGACATTCACAATATGCATATAAGAATATCCCCATCATTCTGAGATCCTCCTTCGGACATGATATAAATTTCGAAGTACTAAAGCATCCGGTACATTGGATGGGGCTTGTTGGGCCCGATAGATGTATCTTTAGAGTTCGCGTCAATTAGGGTGTCTGTTCCCTAATTCTTAGATTACCAGACTTAATAAAAAGGGTCATATTCAGTTTCGATCATTCAACCATAGAACGTAATTTCGATTACTTGTGTCTATTTCGTAAAACAGTTATAAAAGTTGCGCATGTATTCTCAGCCTAAAAATATAAAGGGTAAAAAGGTAAATGAAACTCACCATACTGTATTTTGTAGTAAAAATACATAGAACGACATTTAACAACTGAACAATGCAGGGTTGGCCTCGGATTCACGAACCTATATCATGTATATATATTAACACATATTATGGTAATCGAACAAATTTATGTATTATTAGTGATATAGTTGTTATTTTAATATTTCATTAATAACTCAATTAGATATATTTATTTTTTATATACTTTAACTAGGTAGTTAATATTTATTACAAAAAATATTAATATAGTCATGGTTTATGTCGTAAATATATTTTTATATAGAAAATTCTTTAGTTGATATATTAATAATTAATAATACTAATAATAATAATAATGATAAAAAATAGTACTACAAATCATGATAAATCTAATAATAATAATAATAATAATAATAATAATTTTTATAAAAATGATAATAATATTAATTATACTAATAATCTTAGTTCTAATATTGATAACAATAATATTTATTTAATATCAACCAATATTAAATAATAATAATAATTATTATTATTATTATTATAATAAAGATAATAATAACAATAAAACTACCTCAAGAGAATAGGCTTTTTAAAAATAAAAACGCAGTTGCCGAGGCTCGAACCCACAACCTCTTGTTCCACACAAACATCCTCAACCATTAAACTGTCTGATGTATTCCTATTATAATTAGGATCCAAATTTTATTTAGCTAGTGTTTCTTTCTATTTTTCCTTAATTTTCTCCAAAACAAATCGTCCAGCAATATTTTCTTCATCCTCTTCAAAGTGCTAAGCCCAACAGAAAATAAACTTCAGCCTAACTAAAATTGGGACACGGCCCAATATTAAATTGCTCAAGCCCAAAATCAATAAGTCCATTCTTATGTTGTTGGGCTTTTGGTATGGTTTGAAAAACACAGAATCATCATCACAGACTAAACAGTAACCACGACTTAATCCCATAATCGTATCATCATCTTTATCATCTATCATCATCAATATTATCCTTATCTAGTTCATCATCATCATCATCATCGGCACCCATCACAGTTTCATCATCATTCTTATTTTGTTTCATAATTATTATCGTAAAAAAAATATATATATATCATTATGATCGACATAATATCATCATCAAGTCGTCTGTTACTAACAGCAGCGAAGAACTGGATTGCAGCGTAGCAGTTTTAGGGGTGTAGCAGGTGATGGTTCTTGGTTCTCGGACAAAAACATAAACATTCAAATAGCAGTAGTAGCTTAGCTGCATTCGAACAGCACCGCAACAGTATCGGAAGAGGTGGTGTTGTGGTGTTGTTTAAATGGGTTTCGTTTTGATAGTGATGATGTTAGTTTAAATGGGTGTCTTTAATGGCAGCAGTAACAATTGAAGGTGATGTGGATTGGTAGTTTGGGGTGGCGAGTAGCAAAATGATTCGAGCTGTAAACAGAAAAATGTAGTAGCGATGTAGGTTTAAATCAGAACAGGAAGTGGGTCACCAATTAAACTATCATCCTGCTCGTCATCTCCTTATCATCACTTCTCCTTTACAATTTATCCTCAATATAGTATTCATTATCCCCATGATTATAATCATATGTTTTACCTAATTACCATCATCATTACAAAAAAAAAAATATTAAACCGTCCCTTTATATGACCCATTTTTGGTTGGCTAGGACTTCCACTTTATTCCACATGCACCTTTGAAAAATATTGTATAATAATACTATATGTATCCAAGTTGACAAGCTTTTTAAAAGTGCACATATGCAACTTGTTTCCTTTCGTTCAATTGCCCAACAGAATGAGAAGAATTCATTTAACAGCCGCATGTATAGAAAGTATAGAAGTGGGTTGTTTATAGCTATTTTTAAATGAAAACAGAAACAATGGAGAGTAGTAGCTGTAGTAACAGTAACAACTAAAATGGGTGACGGTTTGGTGGGGATTCAATACAATAGAAACAGAAACGATTGAATGGAAGGCAAGTGTAGCAGAAAAACAGTTTAAGGTTCAATGGTTGTTGGTTGTGTCATGTTCAAATAGAAAGATAGAATAGAAAAAGAAAAACAGCTGCAGTAGCAGTCTTCTATAACAGTGTCGATGGTTGTGATGCAAGGTGATGGTATTTCAGTAGTTGTTATGGGTGATGATCCAGTGAGTTGTGTTTTAACCACAATATAATCCAACCAAAAAATATACTATGTATGATCCATGAAAGAAAGAAGAAGAAAAAAAAAAGACGCATGTTATAGGATGATGGGTTTTGGTTGATCATAGGTGTGTATATACACTTATATGTAAGTATATTTAAATATAATAGATAGGTGGTAGTTGGTAAATTGGTTCACAAGTAGAACAGTACGCAAAATAAACAAATTAATTAAAACATGTGGAGTACAAAATTTAATTCTTCCAACACTTTTGATACAGTGATGATTAGTTCAATCAACGGAAGAAGAAAAGGAAAAATAATGCTTTATGGTTGGTGGTCACTTGAGTGATATATGCAATCACATATAGTAATCGAATATTAATATTAATATAATAATAATAATAATAATAACAATTATAATATTATTAAAATAAAACATGTGATAATATATTAGCCGCCGTCATTCATGGACTGTGTATCGTGCGAAAATAGTGGCGGATAAAGGTGTTCAGAAAAGTCCCATATTTTTAAATTAACTATATTTATTATGATATAAAATTCAGTCATTAATTTAATAAATAACAATTACATCAAGTGTCACTCTCATTTTTGAGTAAAATATAAAAAGTGTTAAAATTAAATAATTAGATCCTAAATATACTTTTAATAAGCCTATAACATATATAACTTATTTTTGGATCACTTTTTTTTTTAAAATTACATAAGTTCGTATTTAACTTGCTTAATATCAATCGGAATATCAAAGGAGTATTACAATTATTCAATATTATTTTTAATATACTTTATTATTTATATATAAATATATTTTTAAATAATACTACCTCAAATTATTATTTATATATATACACACAAATCTATTTACAATTAATTGTTCGTGAATCGTCGGGAATAGTCGAAGGGTAATTGATTACATGAACACAGTTCAAAGTTTTTGAAACATCAACATTACAGACTTTGCTTATCGTATCGAAATCAAATAAGATTCAAGTTTAAATTTGGTCGGAAATTCCCGGGTCATTACATCCGGAACCTCTTCTTCTTCCAGTTCCTCTTCTTCCGGTTCCTCTTCTTCCGGTTCCGTTTCCTCTTCTTCCGGTTCTTCGGGAACTTGTGATTCTTGCCAATATATATTCGACTCTTCGTTATTATTAGGTGAGTCAATGGGATTTGTGCTAGAGGTAGACATCTATCACACAATATCAAACATGTTAAGAGATTAATATATCACATAATATTTACATGTTAATAATATATAGTTTCCAACAAAAATATTAAGCAATCATTTTTAAAGAAAACACGGTCGAAGTCCAGACTCACTAATGCATCCTAACAAACTCGATAAGACACACTAATGAAAATTTTCTGGTTCTCTAAGACCAACGCTCGGATACCAGCTGAAATGTCCCGTTTATATTGATTATAAACATTCCATATTAATTGATTTCGTTGCGAGGTTTTGACCTCTATATGAGACGTTTTTCAAAGACTGCATTCATTTTTAAAATAACCATAACCTTTATTTTATCAATAAAGGTTTTAAAAATATTACGTAGATTATCAAATAATGATAATCAAAAATATACTGTTTACACACGACCATTACATAATGGTTTACAATAGAAATATATTACATCGACATATGTTTCTTGAATGCAGTTTTTACACAATATCATACAAACATGGACTCCAAATCTTGTCCTTATTTTAGTATGCAACAGCGGAAGCTCTTAATATTCACCTGAGAATAAACATGCTTTAAACGTCAACAAAAATGTTGGTGATTTATAGGTTTAACCTATATATATCAAATCGTAACAATAGACCACAAGATTTCATATTTCAATACACATCCCATACATAGAGATAAAAATCAATCATATGGCGAACACCTGGTAACCGACATTAACAAGATACATATATAAGAATATCCCCATCATTCTGGGACACCCTTCGGATATGATATAAATTTCAAAGTACTAAAGCATCCGGTACTTTGGATGGGGTTTGTTAGGCCTAATAGATCTATCTTTAGGATTCGCATCAATTAGGGTGTCTGTTCCCTAATTCTTAGATTACCAGACTTAATAAAAAGGGGCATATTCGATTTCGATAATTCAACCATAGAATGTAGTTTCACGTACTTGTGTCTATTTTGTAAATCATTTATAAAACCTGCATGTATTCTCATCCCAAAAATATTAGATTTTAAAAGTGGGACTATAACTCACTTTCACAGATATTTCCTTCCTCGAAAATAAGACTTGGTCACGGATCGATTCACGAACCTATACAAATATGTAAATATATATCAAAGTATGATCAAAATATAATTACAACCATTTTTATTATGTTTTAAAGATTTGAGTGTATTAAGTCAGCTGTCCTCGTTAGTAACCTACAACTAGTTGTCCATAGTTAGATGTACAGAAATAAATCGATATATATTATCTTGAATCAACCCACGACCCAGTGTATACACGTCTCAGGCTAGATCACAACTCAAAGTATATATATTTTTAGAATCATCCTCAACCCTGTATAGCTAACTCCAACATTACTGCATATAGAGTGTCTATGGTTGTTCCAAATAATATATATACATGGGTCGATATGATATGTCAAAACATTTGCATACGTGTCTATGGTATCCTAAGATTACAAAATATATTAGAATACATGTATAATACAATATAAGTTAGCTAGGATATGATTTGTATAGATTTGTTAAACATTTCCCGTAGCTAAAAAGATCAAAATATTCAATCTTGTTTTACCCATAACTTCTTTATTTTAAATTCGTTTTGAGTGAATCAAATTGCTATGGTTTCATATTGAACTCTAATTTAAGAATCCAAACAGAAAAAGTATAGGTTTATAGTTGGAAATTTAAGTTACATGTCAATTACTAAAGAGGTAGTCATTTCCGTCGAAAGAATGACATCTTGATGACCATTTTGAAAAACATACTTTCACTTTGAGTTTAACCAAGATTTTTTGATATAGTTTCATGTTCATATGAAAAATCATTTTCCCAGAAGAACAACTTTTAAATCAAAGTTTATCATAGTTTTTAATTATCCAAACCAAAACAGCCCCTGGTTTCACTACGACGGCGTATATCCGATTTTATGGTGTTCATCGTGCTTCCAGGTTTTAAATCATTAAGTTAGCATATCATATAGATATAGAACATGTGTTTAGTTGATTTTAAAAGTCAATTTAGAAGGATTAACTTTTGTTTGCGAACAAGTTTAGAATTAATAAACTATGTTCTAGTGATTACAAGTTTAAACCTTCGAATAAGATAGCTTTATATGTATGAATCGAATGATGTTATGAAAATCATTACTACCTCAAGTTTTCTGGATAAAACTACTGGAAATGAGAAAAATGGATCTAGCTTCAAAGAATCCTTGGATGGCTTGAAAGTTCTTGAAGCAGAATCATGACACGAAAACAGTTCAAGTAAGATTTTCACTCGAAATAAGATTGTTATAGTTGTAGAAATTGAATCAAAGTTTGAATATGAATATTACCTTGAATTAGAAAGATAATCTACTGTAAATAACAAAGGTTCCTTGATCTTAGATGATTACTTGGAATGGATTAGAAAGCTTGGAAGTAAACTTGCAAACTTAGTAGTATTCTTGATTTTTATGAAACTATACTTATGGAATTTATGAAGAACACTTAGAACTTGAAGATGGAACTTGAGAGAGATAAATTAGATGAAGAAAATTTAAGAATGAAAGTGTTTATAGGTGTTTTTGGTCGTTGGTATATGGATTAGATGTAAAGGATATGTAATTTTGTTTTCATGTAAATAAGTCATGAATGATTACTAATATTTTTGTAATTTTATGAGATATTTCATGCTAGTTGCCAAATGATGATTCCCACATGTGTTAGGTGACTCACATGGGCTGCTAAGAGTGATCATTGGAGTGAATATACCAATAGTACATACATCTAAAAGCTGTGTATTGTACTAGTACGAATACGGGTGCATACGAGTAGAATTGTTGATGAAACTGAACGAGGATGTAATTGTAAGCATTTTTGTTAAGTAGAAGTACTTTGATATGTGTCTTGAAGTCTTTCAAAAGTGTAAGAATATATATCAAAACACAACATGTATATACATTCTAATGGAGTCGTTAAGTCTTCGTTAGTCGTTACATGTAAGTGTTGTTTTGAAACCTTTAAGTTAACGATCGCAATTAATGTTGTTAACCCAATGTTTATTATATATCAAATGAGATGTTAAATTATTATATTATCATGATATTATGATGTATGAATATCTCTTAATATGATATATACATTAAAATATCATTACAACGATAATCGTTACATATAAGTCTCGTTTCGTAATTCTTGAGTTAGTAGTCTTGTTTTTACGTATGTAGTTCATTGTTAACACACTTAATGATATATTTAAATATCATTTTATCATGTTAAATATAGTGTATCAATATCTTAATATGATACATATGTATTTAGTAGACGTTATCATAATGATAATCGTTATATATATCATTTCGAGTTTCTTAACTTGGTAATCTCATTTCTTATGTATATCACATATTGTTAATATATTTAGTGAGATACTTACTCATCATAATCTTATGTCAACCATATATATATGTCCATATATACCACAACATGTAGTTTTTACAATTTTTAACGTTCGTGAATCGCCGGTCAACTTGGGTGATCAATTGTCTATATGAAACTTATTTCATTTAATCAAGTCTTAACAAGTTTGATTGCTTAACACGTTGGAAACATTTAGTCATGTAAATATCAATCTCAATTAATATATATAAACATAGAAAAGTTCGGGTCACTACAGTCTTCTCCCCCCATTCTGAATTTTTATTTTTTTTAGGTTTTACAAGATGAAGAATTCCTTTGATCTGAACCATGGTCTAATGCTACATGCTATGATTACTAAACGTAATAATGACACACTTCCGAGTGAACTGGTATCATTCATAAGAGGTAAAATGGACGGAGTAAGAAAAGAACTCAGAAACGATCATAATAAGTTACATTTTGGTAAAGGAAAATCAAAATCCGCAGCGAAAAGAAGAGCACGACACCTTGAAAGATGTCACAAATGCGGAAAATGGTCACACGAAGGAAAATGCTCGAAGAATCAGACATATTCAAATACCGAATTTGTTACTTTATGCAGAGAAGGACCGTTCATATGTTTCGAAGAAAAATTGTTGAATGCTCGAGGTTACGCCTATGTAGCTATGGAAAACCAATTAGTCCGACTATCTTATGAGTGGGCTAAAGCAGGTCACTGAGAATTCTATCTCACAGGTAAGTTTGTACAGTTTTTATTTTTATTGCTTTTAACCTTTTGATAATAAACGCTGAATTGTTCGCTATAAAGTATTAAATTGGTATTCAATAAAATTAAGTATGCGTAACCGAAATTATTGATATCATACAAAAATTTATTACATCACTGTGAAATTTACCGTTTATTCTTAAGGTATAAATATCTTTAATCAATCAACCCAAAATATTTCAGAAATTCGTCAGGAGTAAAAACTAGGTCGTTGAGCCGAAATTACTTTACCGAAAAGAGGGGCGTATATTTTTGATAATATTTGATTGATTAAAGTGGAAAAAAAAACCAAAAAGATTTTTAATTTTATTTTTACTTTGTTTTTAAAATACATATATTAATATTAAATTATTATTGTAAACTTTTTAAATCAATATATTTAAGTTTGTGAATATTTGAAAAAATTAATAATATAAGTTTGTATGTATAAAAATGATATTTATATGAATTTTTAATTTTATTCATTTTAAATTTAAGTTTAGTGTGAATTTAAAAACTAAAATTTACTTTATTTCACTAAGATAAAAATATGATTTTTGAAATTCATCGTGAGTTGAAAACTAGGTCATTGAACCAAAATTGCTCTACCTAAGGGAGGGACGAGAACTTTTATTATCATTATTTTTAATCTTATTGAATTAAAGTAATCCAAAAACATTAAAAACCCCAAAAATCTTTACTTTTAAAACCGCGCTTTGAATTGTCAAATTTAAAAATTTTGTCGAGGGACGGACTAGGACAACGATCCGAAACACCCTCACTCCTAAAAAGAAACAAATTTTTAAAATTTTATTAATTTATTTTTAAAAAGTGTAAGGTTTTTATATAAAAAAAAGCAAAAAGCAACTGTACCCCGGACCCCATGCGATCGCATGGGATTTGGCCTTCAGAGCCATACGATCGCATGGAGCTGAAAAATTGGCCAGGATCAAAAGACAGACGAGTTCTGCTTCTGTCTCCACTCCACATATACACAAACACACGAACACATACACACATATCACCCTAAAATCATCATTTTTTCATCAAATTTCACCAAATTTCTCGCTACAATCTGCTCTAAACATGAATTTGACAAGAAGTTTATCAAGAAGGGTAACAATTTCACCCCTAAGCCTCTTTAAATTTGATTTTTAGTGTTCTTGAGTTATATTTTACCTAATTTTATTTTGTTAATTTCTAGTGTAATTAGAATTAAATTGTTAGTATTTTATGCATGTATAACCTAGATTGATGCTATTTAACATAATTTGAAGCCAAAAACTTCAAAATTTTTAGAAATCTAGGGTTTGTGTTCTTGAGTAATTTGGGGCTTTTTGATATAAACATGTTATGGCCGATTTTTGTCATGAATTATTGCTAAATTAAGTAGTATAACATGTTTAGGTAGCTAAATGATCCAAACTTTGATCCTAAACATGATTTTTGAGAATTAAAGTGGACTTTTTAGGTATAAAATTCATGAACTTGATTAAATTGATGTAAATGCCATTTGAAACTTGTTTAATTGCTAGTAATGGTTATTTTAACATGTTATTTGAGTTGAATGCTTATGAACTTTGTAAACATTTT
This sequence comes from Rutidosis leptorrhynchoides, assembly GCF_046630445.1. Taxonomy (NCBI): domain Eukaryota; kingdom Viridiplantae; phylum Streptophyta; class Magnoliopsida; order Asterales; family Asteraceae; genus Rutidosis; species Rutidosis leptorrhynchoides. The sequence goes on along the minus strand of NC_092334.1, from coordinate 679,972,213 downwards.
CATATATGCTTATTTGAAAAAATGTAGAATTGTAAAAAATTGTGAAAATGTGTAAAAGTTTAATTTTGATTAAACATGTTATTGTAATTGTTTCAAGTTGTTATTTTGCTAATACTAATGCATATTTGAATGCACAAATTTTGTGTTTAATGTGTTTTGCAGAGATTTACTAATACTGAAACTGGAGGTGCATCATCATCATCTAGACAACCTGCTCCAGAGCCTGAACCAGAAATGCAATATGAACATGAACAAGAACCACAATAGGAACAACAACAGCAACCTGATCAATACGTACCTTATTATGATCCGCTACAATTTGTTGATGCCTTTATAGTATTTCCTATGCATCCGCCAGTAGAATACCCAACGATTCCTGAACACACGTTGCATCCTAATCTGAGATTCGATAGAAGCTAGAGAGATTACCCGACATATCAAAGTAACAAATTCAAACTGATACCGAAAAATGTAGAAGTGCCGAGGGTAATCGATTGGGAGACTTTGGAAAGGGTCCAACTTGCTAACTCAGTTAGACAGCATTTGATCCAAAGGTATGGCAGTTCTTCTTTTCACGATTGGGAACGTTTATTCACCATTCATAGACCTGTATATAAGGAATGGTGCATTGAGCTTATGAGTACTATTTCATTTAATTCGGATGTAGATAGATTAGATGATAGAAGTTTTCTTAGATTTATACTTGGCCGTAAGATGTACAGGATGTCCATGCTGGACATGGCCAGGGCTTTGCCGATATATACTCCTAGTGAATTACTACTACCCGATTGTATGAATTTGATTTATCGTGGTGAAAGGGTAGATAGGAATTTTGACGTGAACACCGTCTGGAGGCGTATGTCAGATTATAATGTTTTTACGCTGGGAGGAAAACACTCCCACTTACATATTAACAAAGCCGAGCTTCGTATAATTCATAGATTTTTGGCTAACTCGATTACACATAGAGGTCACAATAAGGAGAAAATGACCTTACATGATTTATTTTACCTAAAGTGTATTCGAGACCCAAGAGGCTTTGTTAATATCCCTTACTGTGTTGGTTTTTATTTGTCTAAGATGGTAGAAGGAATACAGGAAGAGGGAATAATAGGAGGAGCAATTTTTGTTACTCTCATTGGAGAGTATTTGGGTGTAGATAAGGACCAAGGGGGTCCACTTTTGGAATGTAGGGAACATGTTGAGCTTTTAGGATTGAGGGTCTATCAGGGTGCTAAGGTATTAAAGAGCTGACGCAATCAGGCAATACCCTATGTTGGTAGTCATCCTCAGGTAGAGAGAGGTTCAGATGAGGAAATAGAGGAAGCAGATGACATTAGGGATGTCATTAGGGAGGCTATGACTGACGTCTACCAGCGTGTAGATGAGGTAGATATGACAAACGGGGAGAGATTTAGTCGGATAGAGCAGTGGCAAGCCCGGAATGATTACGAGCATTCCAGGAAATGACAGCATGATAGATGGGACTATCATCAGCATCAGATCATGAGCCGGCTGTCACCTCAGGATCACTACGTACCGACCCGACCCGCTTACTATCCTCCACACCAGCCCAAGATGAGACCACCATATACTCTCTACGACCCTAACCAGGCCTACCAGTACACCTATCACCAACCATGGAACCCGGACGACAACATGAACTGGAACCCCTATCCAGATTGATATAGTTCCTGTTGGTGATTTCTGTGATTTTTATCTTTTTATTATTTCTATTTATTTATGTTTGAACACATTATATTTTGATACTTTTATGTAAGTTTAATATTTTTATTATGTTGTACTAATATTTCATATTTGATTTGAAAGTGGAATTTAAAGTCCCATTTCAAATTACCATGCATGTTTATATTTGTATGTATGTATATTTTCAATTGTACACAACAGGGTAAACAGCGCATTTTCAAAGACTGGCATTATGTTTAGCAAAAGCTACTGATTTTGACGACAAAACGAAAAACAAATGTGATGTAACAACAAGACGAAATGAACAAATGATGTGTACCATTTATCATTCAGCAAACAAACGCCAATATGTTTGGAAACTTTGGTAAAATTTAATCATTTTTCTACACTAATCACCCTCAATAATTTTAATTATTACTGATTTCTTGCAAATGAGGGCATTGCAAGATCTTAAGTGTGGGAAGGGGTTAAATTCTTTCGGATTTTCAAAATTTTTAACTTATGCACTGGGTTACCATTAAAAATATGTAATACCTGGATTCTGATTCTGCCCAGTCGTGTGCCGCGCGGGGTTATGGCGCGCCGCGCCAAATGTCGCTGGCAGACCCCTTTGGCTATTTTAGAGTTTTTAAAAGGGCATTTTGGTCTTTTCGCATTTGAGCCAGATTTGGGGACTTAACCTCATCCACCCATTTCATTTATTCATTTCTTTTTCCTTTTCTTTTCATTTTCTCTCTAAAACTCAAACACCCCATTTGATTCTAAGGGATTTTTGGAAAGGAAGAAGCGGGTTTTGATCTTTGGCGTAGTAGACAAGTTTGTTCTCCTCGTTCTTAGCTATGCGGTGATACTAGTGGTAAGCTCTAACTTCGAATTTCGTTTTCGTGTTGATCATTCAAATTTGGGGCTTTTGATTTTTATGATTCATAGATGGAACACATTTACTTGTTAATTGAAGATTAACACCAAGATTCGGGTTTATAAGTGTTAAAAGGCGGGTTTGGGGTTGGTTAATGATTTAACCATGTTTAAGACTTGAGATTGGTGTATAATCACTAGTATTAGTGATTATTGATGTATTGGAGACCTTTAGGGTTCTTGTGGTTGACTAATTTTGACTAGAGTCAAAGTTAAGGTTTGTTGATGATTATGACCCGAATGTCGATTCGATGAGGTTTATAAACTTAAAATGGATTAAGTTGAAGTATAAGACCGAGTTAAATATGTTTTGGTGTCAAAACTTGTAATTGGTGAGATTTTGACTTTATGGGTCAAAATTAGGGTTTATGGGCGATTTGAGAACGATAAGTGTTTAACACTTGTGTTCGGGTTTAATTGGCATATTAGGACCATTATCACTTGTGTTAGTGATTATTGGTTAGTTTGGGCACGGTTTGTGCTTGGAATTGCAATTGGGTCGAAATTGCACAAAGTGTCGAATTGGGTTGGTTTGTAAGTCAACCCTAATTGTGTGTTGTTGTAATTGTGATAATGGAATAGGTACTTTCCATTGACGAGTTGTGGATTATTTGGAAGCGTTCATCAAGGCGACAAGGTGAGTGTTAATATCCTATGTGCATATGTATGTGTAGGATGGGTACGGGTCGGGTGAAGTGGTTCTCGGTTATAGAGCTCACTTCACATATATGTGGTTTTGATGGACTTGTGTATAGGTCCAATTGACACGGTTGTGCATTTTGGTTGACCTCCTCTTGGCGAGGTGTACACTTATGTGTACGTTATCACATGTATTGTGATTTGGTTTTGGATAACCCCGATGTGGTGGATTTTATAATCCCGTGACTGTGGGTTTTGGTATTGGAGAAGTGAATCGCGTGTAGTTCAGATTCATGATGACGCGTGTAGTTCGGTCATCTTATTGAGGTAGTAATCTCGTGTGGTTTCGGATTACTAAGGCTCGTGTAGTTCGGCCAACCTCGATGTTGTCTTTGAAGATGGTAATCTCGTGTGGTTTCGGATTACTAAGACTCGTGTAGTTCGGCCAATCTTCATGGTGGAGTTTTGGTATTCGGTAATGGGTTAAGAGGTTAACCTTATTCGTTTATATATTGTTCTATGTATATTAATGTATCGTTGTGTTGTAGCTTATTGGCGTTGTTCACATCGTCGTTGGTGAACTTATAATCTTTTGATATCTTTAGCTTGTTGCTTAGAGATCGTACGATATGCTTAGTGTAGTTGCCTTATACATGGATGCTTCGGTATGCGGTATTTGATATTTGTGTGGCCTGTCCATTTTATACATATATATGTATGTAGTATATTCTCACTCACTAAGCGTTAGCTTACCCTCTCGTTGTTTACATTTTTATAGATTTGCTTGGATGCGGTGGCTCGGGTAAGCGTGGGAACTAGTGGACTCGCGTAGTTGCTTTAGAAGGCTTGCTTTTGGATTTGATTAGGATTGGGTAGCGTATCCCCAATCGCCATGCTCAGCTTTGTTTTGTGTTAAAAATCATGTGGTTGAAAATAAGAATTTTGTACGAAAGTCGTAAAACGGCCGATGTGGGCTCGGTCTCGTAAAACTTATTTTTATGAATGGAACGTGTTAGTTTTTCATATATGAATATGTTGTGAAAAGTGTTTTGTCTAAATACGTCGGGAAGTGGTCAAACATTTTCACGTTTCAAGACTTTTTGGTCAGACCAGATCGGCGCGCCGCGCGGGGTACTGGCGCGCCGCGCCAGTTGTTGAACAAACAATTTTTTTTTGTGATACTTTAAGCGAGTTCGAACGTGGTTTGGTTTGGGTTGTTACAAGTGGTATCAGAGCATGGTCTAAGGGATTTAGGTGACTTGAGATAGGTGCCTAGACTTAGACTTTTGTGTGTGCTTAATTTGTTGCGGGACTTGTAGGATTACGGGTCGAAATGGGTTTAGTTAGTGCCTTGTTTATAGGTTGACTAACGTTTATATTAGTAATGCGGATATTATTAATATATGATTGTGTTGTGATGATAATTCTCGCGTGTGTTTATATTGCGTAGAATTTCGTTTGTGTTTGTTTATAGCATCGAGCGATACGGCGTGTGTGCATAATAAGGACTTGCAAACCTTATGCACCCTTGCAAACCGTGTCTAGCAAGTGATGTACGACGAGTGTTTAGCAAGATGGGGGCGGTATTGTGTGTGTGCTTTATACGTTCATAGTCTAATCGCTTTGCATTCCTTAGAATGGCAACGGGAAATGGTGTGACGACCCGGGAATTTCTGACTAAATTTAAACTTAATCTTTATATGATATCGACAAGATAAGCAAAATCTGTAATGTTGAGTCTCGAAAGTTTTGAAATCTATATTTATGTAAGCAATTACCCTTTGACTATGGTCAACGATTCACGAACAATTAGTTGTAAATAAATATGTATATGTAAATGTAAGTATATGTATATTAATTTGAAGTTATAAAATATAACTTAAGCATTTGAATTAATTATGTAAAATAAGATACCAAGTAATTAAGTGTAATTTAAAATGAGTCTATATATAAATATATATGATTTTTATATATATAATTGATAAGGATATATATTGTAATATATTAAAATGTATAAATATTAAATATTAAATATATGTTATTATATGATTATTAAATATTACATAACTAGGAATAGATTATTAACAAATTAAAATATAGTTGTTATATATAAATATAGATACATATATATACGAAATATATAAATCCTAATAATATTAAGTATATACAAATATATATAAAACAGATATATATTATACTGATATATATATTAATTATCAGTATTAGTTTTGTATTAATAATTAATAAGATAATCATACGTATTTTTTTTATTTACATAAAAGATATCAGATTCTGTTTTTACATCAACATCAAATATATTGGATTGGTACTTCTTGTCTCCTAAAAATTCATATCATATTGTGATCATAGTACAAATCAGTTGGTAAACAGATTCGATTTCCTCTTGTATTTATTTATTTGTTCTGTTCTTGAATTTGTCTGATTGAGAAATTGATACCACTCAATAGAATAACAATCTATCATTCTTTCGTTAATTAACAATCAGACGACACCTAATCACCAACTTTCTTCTTTCTCTTATTTCTTCTTCTTTATTGTTTGTAAATTTATTCATGAACCCAAGACTCAAACACTATCCTTGTTTCTTTCTACCGTTGCACACTATAAGCCATGGTCTTCACCTTCCACAATTGACAATATCCTTACCATCTTCAAACCTTAACCAACACCTTGTTATATTACTTTCTCCTCTTCCTGCTTCTCGTGGTAAACCTTCGAACCACCCACTTGTTGTTCGGTTGTTAACCACCATCAAACTATCGTGAAAAACTTCTTCGTTTATCGTTAAGATGATGACCGAAGGAAAACCCATAACCTTCCATCACCTTTGAAACACCATCCTCCACCATTATCATTTAACCTTGAAACCATACACCACCCTCACTACTTACTAACATATCTGTCTTTGGTTTAGCTGCAACAAAACCATAACCTACTTCGGTTTCTATTATTCGAACGTACAACATCAATCACCATAATCTATCCGACACCCTCACCACCGGACACCAATCATCACCATTTAACCACCACCTCAGCCACTGCAATTGCAAACCACCCATTCAAGTCGATCACCCAATGAAAAACTTGCTGCTATGTTATTATTCCTGTTTCTGTGTACAGCCACACCTCACCACCATTGAAGTAACAACACCTCAAACTATCATGTTCCACCACCTTCAAATTGCTCAAAACTATTCGGTTGTTACTGTTTCTGGCTTCTATTTACTGTTACAGCAACCAAAGAAGATGATGAGTAGTATATAGTCGACCAACACCACTTCATACTCGATACCTGCTGCTATAAACTGTTGTTGGTATTTTTTTTTTTAATTTCTGTCAAACTCAATTGGTGAAGCTGCGATGACTAGTTAATATTTAAGATGATGATAAACAACTAGTGCGTGCTCATTTTTCTTTATGGCCGACAACTGCAATTACAATAAAGATAATTAAATGATGCGTAAAGATGGATGATGGAACAGATATGAAGACAACTAGTGGAGTATTATTATAATTTTGATGTCATGTTACTGTATTCCCTCACAACCACGGGTTCCAAGTAGAATTTGAGTTGGATTTTTTTTTAAATAAATGTTACTTGGGCCGAGTTTCTTTTACAATTTGGGCCGAAACCCAATTGTATTTAGATGGAAATGAGATGCGTAGCATGATGATGATGGTAATATGATTCATGTACGAGATGATGACGATTTTATTAAATGATAGGAGATGATAACGTTTATAATATAAAAGAAGAAAGGGAACACAGGAAAAACGAGTTAGATCAGTTGGTGGGTGTTGTGTTGGTTAAACGTGAGGTTTGAGGTTCAAAACTTGGCTACAGCATAATTTTTTTTTTTTGGTTTTAATTAACCACAGAAGCTGTCTGGGCTATTGTTAGGCTGGAAATCCATGTTGGGCTGTAAATTATGGCTGGTCCGAAGATAATAGGATAGATAAATATGGGATATGAATTATAATCGAAAATTAGATTAGCAGATTGGTTTAAGGGTGTTGCGATTGAGCGGGAGGTCATGGGTTCGAGCCCGAGCAAGGGCGATTATTTTATTTTAAAAGCTTGTTCCATGAAGGTAGCAATTTTGTTAGTATTATTATTATTATTGTTATTATTATTATTATTATTAATATCAATATTATTATTATCACTATATATTTTTGTTACTATTATTATTAAATTTATCATTTTTATTATTAAAATAAGTATTATTATTATTATTATTATTATTATTATTATTATTATTATTATTATTATTATTATTATTCTTATTATTATTATCATTAAAAACTATCATTATTATATTTTTATCAAAACTATTATTACTGTAGTGTTATTTCAACAAACGATTGATATCTATATAAAAATAGATTACAAGTAAACTAATAATACATACTAATATGTTTTAATATACAAACTAATATAATAGTATTCATATAATAACATAAATTATATATCATATATATATTATGACAAGTTATAAGCAATAATGTAATTAAATATATATAAAGATATTAATCTTAACACATTATAAAATATAAATAAATTTAGTTGATTAAATATGATATGTGTTAATATATATATATATATATACTTGATATAGGTTCGTGAATCCGAGGCCAACCCTGCATTGTTCAAAGTCGTCATATGTATTTTTACTACAAAATACAGTATCGTGAGTTTCATTTGATTCCCTTTTACTCTTTACATTTTTGGGACTGAGAATACATGCAAATGCTTTATTAACTGTTTTACAATAATTATATGCGTGAGTTTCATTATTCCCTTTTTATATACATTTTGGGCTGAGAATGCATGCAAATGCTTTATTAACTATTTTACAATATTTATATGCGTGAGTTTCATTTGCTCCCCTTTTAAATGCTTTTGCAATATATATTTTTGGGACTGAGAATACATGCGTTGTTTTTATAACTGTTTTACGAAATAGACACGAGTAAATGAAACTACATTCTATGATTGAATTATCAAAATCGAATATGCCCCTTTTTATTAAGTCTGGTAATCTAAGAATTAGGGAACAGACACCCTAATTAACGCGAACTCTAAAGATAGATCTATCGGGCCCAACAAGCCCCATCCAAAGTACCGGATGCTTTAGTACTTCGAAATTTATATCATGTCCGAAGGAGGATCCTGGAATGATGGGGATATTCTTATATGCATAATTGTGAATGTCGGTTACCAGGTGTTCAATCCATATGAATGATATTTTTGTCTCTATGCATGAGACGTATGTTTATGAGAAATGGGAATATGAAATCTTGTGGTCTATTAAAACTATGAAATGATTATTTATGTTAAACTAATGAACTCACCAACCTTTTGGTTGACACTTGAAAGCATGTTTATTCTCAGGTACGAAAGAAATCTTCCGCTGTGCATTATCTCATTTTAAAGATATTACTTGGAGTCATTCATGGCATATTTCAAAAGACGTTGCATTCGAGTCGTTGAGTTCATCAAGATTATTATTAAGTCGATTATAGTTAGATATATTATGAAATGATATGCATGCCGTCAAATTTCGATGTAATGAAAGATTGTCTTTTCAAAAACGAATGCAATGTTTGTAAAATGTATCATACAGAGGTCAAGTACCTCGCGATGTAATCAACTGATGTGAATCGTTTATAATCGATATGGACTTCGTCTGGATGGATTAGGATGGGTCCTTTCAGTTGGTATCAGAGCGGAGGTCTTAGCGAACCAGGTCTGCATTAGTGTGTCTAACTGATAAGTCGATAGGATACATTAGTGAGTCTGGACTTCGACCGTGTCTGCATGTCAAAAGTTTTGCTTATCATTTTTGTCGAAAATCATCTGCTTATCATCCTTAGGAAATTACCAGCTTATCATTCTTAGTCTAGACACATCTTACTGCAATAATTGCATAAATAGTGTATAGACAAAATTCGTATCTTATCGTATCTGCTAATCCATATCTTAGCGTATCTGTTACTGTAACTTTGCCTGACATATTCCGTAGATTCCTCCGAACTTATGGGATTTTAGTATTATATATGCATATGTAAGTTATGTATTGCAGGGTACTAATCTACATTCTAATCTATTTCTTATCGAAAATCCTTCATCTGATTGTACGGGATGAATCCCTCAACCAGTTCGAGTCCCTCAGATTTCGATAGCTATTCCGATAGTTATTCCGACAACTATTCCGACATGGATATTCACCTAAGCTTCGAAAATGGTGTCACCCAAATGAATCAATCAAACAGCCATCCCCAATTCATCTGATGGGTTCGTAGTCGACTTAATCCATGAAGATGAGAATAAGTCGATCCCTCCCACCAACCGAATTCACCTCTTGACAAGGAACCTGAAGCGTTTACCGGCGGACCTATCCAAAACACCATCTTCAGCCTCATTTCCAGGGTAGCTCGTCACGATTATATACTATCTAAAATTCTAAACCTTATTCCTCTGCTCGTTCCGACCGACAATCATCTTGGAATAATAGGAGAAGTCAACGAACTTCGCGCTCGAGTAATCAATCTGGAGAATATGGTACAAAATGTACCAGCTTCAGCAACATCACCGGCACCAACAGTACCATCAGCAATCCATGCCTCAACATCTCATTATGTACCTCGAGTATAATCATCGTTCTACGTATCGTTCTACATCGATTATCTTCGTTCTTCATGACGATTAAGTAATCTCTAAATGTTTTAGAGATTATGTATTCTAGTTCTAATGGTAAACCAAATGAGTTTAATATCATATTAACTCATTAAATCCATGATTATATCTGAAGAAAATATATATGTATATATATTTTCATAAAGATTGAAATTAAAAATTCTTTTGTACAAACTGTTGATGATGAAAATATTTTAACGGGTAGGTAATACCCGAGGAATATTTAAATTTTACATTAATAAGTTACATTGTACGTTCTTCGAATCTGTTTCAACAGTCATATACTATCCTACTTACATTCATCGATATACGTATCCGTTCACCAAAGAATAACTATTTTCATTCAAATTCAAAATTTCATATTAGGATTTTGACATATCAGAATTCAACAAGTGGCATAATGAAGAAAAATGGACACAATAAAAATTGTTTAGAAACACACTAATTAACAATATGAAATTTTGTTAAGAATCCACGCTAACAAAATCCTAGCTAACTGTTCCTAGCTAACTGTTAATTCCGTATTACATTTTATTTATCGCAATTTAATTATCGCAATTTATTTTATCGCAATTTAATTCTCGCAATTTTATTTATTGTTATTTAATTTCTGTTATTTACTTTACGCACTTTATTTATCGTTATTTAATTTCTGTTATTTATTTTACGCACTTTAAATATCGGGACACGTATTTAAGGTTTGGACATATCATATCGACGCATCTATATATATTATTTGGAATCACCATAGACACTCTATATGCAGTAATGATCGAGTTCTCTATACAGGGTTGAGGTTGATTCTACAATAATATATATAGTTTGAGTTGTGATCGAGTCTGAGACGTATACGGGTCACGACACGTATTAATTAATCCGAATATTATATATTAAACTATATATATGAATTATGGGACTGTCAACTGTAGACTATCGACTGTGGACTAATAATATTAAACAATTAAAATAAATTAAAATATTGATTATAACATATGAAACTAAACAATTCTTCAAGTTGCCACTTGATTTCATCTTAAAACCTCATTTGTATCTTGATGATTACAATCTACATTTAAACCTTTTATGATTCTTGAAAACACCTCAATTAAAAGGAACCAACCGCACTTCATCTACAAGAAGAAAGATTATGCATATAGTTATGCACCAGAAAACACTCGGAACCTGAGTAAGCGTTTAAAACGTATCTGTGCTAGCTCCTTTGGCGTTGTTATTACCGAAAATAACTTTGCAATTTCTTTTCAAATTAGCCAAATTTTGTCACAGCTTCAACAAATCAACTCCGACTTCAATTCGAATTAGCCTTATTATAACCTCGATATATAAGTTTGCTTGTCGTCATCGTTATCGGGGAATCGTTTATATTCCACCACATTAGCAATAAACTTACCAGCAACTTCAATGAATTTGGACGTTCTGGAAAAAAAAATCATTATATTCATTGAAACCCCATCATGTATACATCTATACCCTGTAACAATAATTGCCATACAATTACTGAGAATCAACAATCAGTATTTCGAATTTCGTAGTCCTTGTATACATATAATAATTATCTCCTAGAATTACGACCTTCAATTCTGAAAAGCACCCAGCCTACGAATCAATACATTGAACTTTGAAAAAGCTGAATGAAGCAGCATAAACTGCGGGCAACTGTAAACGACCTTAATCGTCGGAAGTTTGATGATAAAGAATAGTATGTTGGAAAAACTCAGAAAAGTTGGAACTGAAAAACTGATTGAGAAAACTACGAAGGAGTCTTTGAACAAATCACAAGGACTAAACTTGTACATTAAGAATCTTGATGATTCTGTTTCTGATGAAATCTTTAGTGAATACCTTGCTTCTGACTCCAAACTCTTACGGACAAATTTTTTTCACCATCCTTTGATATTAGAAATTCCAAGATATCATTGTATCTTTCATTATAAATATCCTCCATATTTCTGAAGATATTTTCATAACTATTCTTATATGAAATCATTAATCTCTTAGTGCTATCAGTGTTACATCATATAGAAACTGTTAGTTTCTATATTCTGTAAACTTTCGAGCTTAAAAATATGAATGCTATTGAAGTAATGTTGGGAACTGATGCATGAGTTAGTATAATATAATGACACTTGATCAACGTGATTATATTACATTAAGTCATGCTGAGTTTCTAATGGAACATGATGATTCACAGATCATAACGTCATCATGTGCCATGTTACATGAGTCTTTCATTGTGCTTAACTTCTGAACATATCAAGAAAGTATATTTTTGATAGTTCTATTCTCAATGATTCTAATAATTTGACAAATCAAATCGTACGATTTCGTTCTTTCTTGGTTAGAACATTAAGTTCATTTGAAACTCCGTACTTACGAATTCTGGACCGTTACTCGCTTTACTAGAGGCCGGGAGGATAATAAAAAGGCAAAGAACCCCAAAATATAAGAGAAAAAATAAAGCCTAATAACCACACGAAAGTTACAAACCGTGGGTATTAATACGAATAGCAATAAAAAGACACGGTATAATTAAGAATAGTATCACCCCAAGGCAATAGTAAAAGTAAACAGATTTTTCTGGTGGAAGATTGAAAAGAAGGAGGACAGAAATGATAATTAGGAAAATATCAGGGATTAGAACTGGAAGAAACATATTGACGAATGTTTTAAAATTTGAATTGAAGGAGAAAGAATAGAAAGTGGGAGATGTAGAAATAAGGAATCGAAGGGAATAGATTTATAGTGAAATATTAGACGGAGTAATCGAGGCAAATCGCCATATTTAATTATAGAGATCTTAATCTCCTTATTCGCCGAAGAATCAAATCTCTCAGATTTCGAAGATTTTCTTTAAATCCCTTGAATTCTGGAATTCAATCGCGACTACGTCAAAAGTTATGGAAAATCTCCATTTCCTCATCTCGATCTTTTGTGATAGCTTCATTCATACGTTTCTATTAATCGAATCATTTTATCCATATTAATCAAAGATGATAAAACTCTATTTATCAACTCATATTCGTCATAAAAACGTTTTTATTGTTAACCATGACCACCTCACACAAATTTCGGGACGAAATTTCTTTAACGGGTAGGTACTGTGATGACCCGGGAATTTCCGACTAAATTTAAACTTAATCTTTATATGATATCGACAAGATAAGCAAAATCTGTAATGTTGAGTCTCGAAAGTTTTGAAATCTATATTTATGTAAGCAATTACCCTTTGACTATGGTCAACGATTCACGAACAATTATTTGTAAATAAATATGTATATGTAAATGTAAGTATATGTATATTAATTTGAAGTTATAAAATATAACTTAAGCATTTGAATTAATTATGTAAAATAAGATACCAAGTAATTAAGTGTAATTTAAAATGAGTCTATATATAAATATATATGATTTTTATATATATAATTGATAAGGATATATATTGTAATATATTAAAATGTATAAATATTAAATATTAAATATATGTTATTATATGATTATTAAATATTACATAACTAGGAATAGATTATTAACAAATTAAAATATAGTTGTTATATATAAATATAGATACATATATATACGAAATATATAAATCCTAATAATATTAAGTATATACAAATATATATAAAACAGATATATATTATACTGATATATATATTAATTATCAGTATTAGTTTTGTATTAATAATTAATAAGATAATCATACGTATTTTTTTTATTTACATAAAAGATATCAGATTCTGTTTTTACATCAACATCAAATATATTGGATTGGTACTTCTTGTCTCCTAAAAATTCATATCATATTGTGATCATAGTACAAATCAGTTGGTAAACATATTCGATTTCCCCTTGTATTTATTTATTTGTTCTGTTCTTGAATTTGTCTGATTGAGAAATTGATACCACTCAATAGAATAACAATCTATCATTCTTTCATTAATTAACAATCAGACGACACCTCATCACCAACTTTCTTCTTTCTCTTATTTCTTCTTCTTTATTATTTGTAAATTTATTCATGAACCCAAGACTCAAACACTATCCTTGTTTCTTTCTACCGTTGCACACTATAAGCCATGGTCTTCACCTTCCACAATTGACAATATCCTTACCATCTTCAAACCTTAACCAACACCTTGTTATATTACTTTCTCCTCTTCCTGCTTCTCGTGGTAAACCTTCGAACCACCCACTTGTTGTTCGGTTGTTAACCACCATCAAACTATCGTGAAAAACTTCTTTGTTTATCGTTAAGATGATGACCGAAAGAAAACCCACAACCTTCCATCACCTTTGAAACACCATCCTCCACCATTATCATTTAACCTTGAAACCATACACCACCCTCACTACTTACTAACATATCTGTCTTCGGTTTAGCTGTAACAAAACCAGAACCCACTTCGGTTTCTATTATTCGAACGTACAACATCAATCACCATAATCTATCCGACACCCTCACCACCGGACACCAATCATCACCATTTAACCACCACCTCAGCCACTGCAATTGCAAACCACCCATTCAAGTCGATCACCCAATGAAAAACTTGCTGCTATGTTATTATTCCTGTTTCTGTGTACAGCCACACCTCACCACCATTGAAGTAACAACACCTCAAACTATCATGTTCCACCACCTTCAAACTGCTCAAAACTATTCGGTTGTTACTGTTTCTGGCTTCTATTTACTGTTACAGCAACCAAAGAAGATGATGAGTAGTATATAGTCGACCAACACCACTTCCTACTCGATACCTGCTGCTATAAACTGTTGTTGGTATTATTTTTTTTTAATTTCTATCAAAGTCAATTGGTGAAGCTGTGATGACTAGTTAATATTTAAGATGATGATAAAAAACTAGTGCGTGCTCATTTTTCTTTATGGCCGACAACTGCAATTACAATAAAGATAATTAAATGATGCGTAAAGATGGATGATGGAACAGATATGAAGACAACTAGTGGAGTATTATTATAATTTTGATGTCATGTTACTGTATTCCCTCACAACCACGGGTTCCAAGTAGAATTTGAGTTGGATTTTTTTTTATAAATAAATGTTACTTGGGCCGAGTTTCTTTTACAATTTGGGTCGAAACCCAATTATATTTAGATGGAAATGAGATGCGTAGCATGATGATGATGGTAATATGATTCATGTACGAGATGATGACGATTTTATTAAATGATAGGAGATGATAATGTTTATAATATAAAAGAAGAAAGGGAACACCGAAAAAACGAGTTAGATCAGTTGGTGGGTGTTGTGTTGGTTAAACGTGAGGTCTGAGGTTCGAAACTTGGCTACAGCATAAATTTTTTTTTGGTTTTAATTAACCACAGAAGCTGTCTGGGCTATTGTTAGGCTGGAAATCCATGTTGGGCTGTAAATTATGGCTGGTCCGAAGATAATAGGATAGATAAATATGGGATATGAATTATAATCAAAAATTAGATTAGCAGATTGGTTTAAGGGTGTTGCGATTGAGCGGGAGGTCATGGGTTCGAGCCCGAGCAAGGGCGATTATTTTTTTTTAAAAGCTTGTTCCATGAAGGTAGCAATTTTGTTAGTATTATTATTATTGTTATTATTATTATTATTTTTATTATTAATATCAATATTATTATTATCACTATATATTTTTGTTACTATTATTATTAAATTTATCATTTTTATTATTAAAATAAGTATTATTATTATTATTATTATTATTATTATTATTATTATTATTCTTATTATTATTATCATTAAAAACTATCATTATTATATTTTTATCAAAACTATTATTACTGTAGTGTTATTTCAACAAACGATTGATATCTATATAAAAATAGATTACAAGTAAACTAATAATACATACTAATATGTTTTAATATACAAACTAATATAATAGTATTCATATAATAACATAAATTATATATCATATATATATTATGACAAGTTATAAGCAATAATGTAATTAAATATATATAAAGATATTAATCTTAACACATTATAAAATATAAATAAATTTAGTTGATTAAATATGATATGTTAACACATATATATATACTTGATATAGGTTCGTGAATCCGAGGCCAACCCTGCATTGTTCAAAGTCGTCATATGTATTTTTACTACAAAATACAGTATCGTGAGTTTCATTTGATTCCCTTTTACTCTTTACATTTTTGGGACTGAGAATACATGCAAATGCTTTATTAACTGTTTTACAATAATTATATGCGTGAGTTTCATTATTCCCTTTTTATATACATTTTGGGCTGAGAATACATGCAAATGCTTTATTAACTGTTTTACAATATTTATATGCTTGAGTTTCATTTGCTCCCCTTTTAAATGGCTTTTCAATATATATTTTTGGGACTGAGAATACATGCGTTGTTTTTATAACTGTTTTACGAAATAGACACGAGTAAATGAAACTACATTCTATGATTGAATTATCGAAATCGAATATGCCCCTTTTTATTAAGTCTGGTAATCTAAGAATTAGGGAACAGACACCCTAATTAACGCGAACTCTAAAGATAGATCTATCGGGCCCAACAAGCCCCATCCAAAGTACCGGATGCTTTAGTACTTCGAAATTTATATCATGTCCGAAGGAGGATCCCGGAATGATGGGGATATTCTTATATGCATAATTGTGAATGTCGGTTACCAGGTGTTCAATCCATATGAATGATATTTTTATCTCTATGCATGAGACGTATGTTTATGAGAAATGGGAATATGAAATCTTGTGGTCTATTAAAACTATGAAATGATTATTTATGTTAAACTAATGAACTCACCGACCTTTTGGTTGACACTTGAAAGCATGTTTATTCTCAGGTACGAAAGAAATCTTCCGCTGTGCATTATCTCATTTTAAAGATATTACTTGGAGTCATTCATGGCATATTTCAAAAGACGTTGCATTCGAGTCGTTGAGTTCATCAAGATTATTATTAAGTCGATTATAGTTAGATATATTATGAAATGATATGCATGCCGTCAAATTTCGATGTAATGAAAGATTGTCTTTTCAAAAACGAATGCAATGTTTGTAAAATGTATCATATAGAGGTCAAGTACCTCGCGATGTAATCAACTGATGTGAATCATTTATAATCGATATGGACTTCGTCCGGATGGATTAGGACGGGTCCTTTAAAATGGGATCGAGACGAACGACGTGGAGTTTAACGTTAGAGTTGCGGCCGCCATTGCGGAGCAAATGAGTGCGTTTCGAGAAGAAATGGATAGGAAGTATTCCGAACTTCAAGGTAGTAGTGGAATGGAGCGTTGTCTTAAGAACTTCATGAGGACTAAACCCCCAATGTACGAAAGGGAAACCGGATCCTTTGATAAGCACAACTTGGATCTCGGATGTCGAAGGGTGTTTTCGTACTATTAAATGCCCTCCCGAAAAGAGGACAAGACTCGCTACTAGTTTGTTGCGGGGTAGGGCGAAGGATTGGTTGGATGGTAAGATTGATGTTGTCGGTGGTGAACCGTTTATGGCGTTATCATGGGACGAGTTTATGAAGGAATTCTTCGAGGAGTTTCGAACTTCAGCCGATTTGTCGAAAATGCATAATGAGTTGCAAAAATTGCAACAGGGTTCTATGGATTTTAATACTCTCAAGACGACCTTTATGGCGAAGGCTCGTTTTTGCCCAGAGTATTTGGGGAATGATCGTTTGTTGATGGGGGATTTTTATCGAACCTTGAATGACGACTTGAAGAGTAAAATTAGCAGGGGTCAAGCGAAATCGTTTGCGGAATTATTTGACTTGGCTAGAGGTTTCGAGTCGTATTCACGATCGAAGAGGTGTGAACCTTCAAGTGAGAGAAGAGTTGTTTCGTATGGTGCTCCAAGTAAGAGGACTAAGGGTCCGAGCGTGAGCACGGGTGGTACGCGGACGAGTATATTGGATTCTAGTGCGCCTAGATGATACAATTGTGGCGTGAGGGGTCACAAGTCTTGGGAATGTTCGGTACCAAAGAGTGATGGCATGGTGTGCTTCAATTGCCAAGAAGAAGGACATCGTAAGTCGGAATGTCCCAAGTTAGTGGGGACGGGTGCGGCAAGGAGACGTTAAGGTACGTTTCGTTTTAATAAATATGTCCTTTGATTATTTATTAAGTGCCGTTGAATTTGAGTTTGTAAAATGCCTTGTGTTGTGCATATTGTTGTTATGGGTGATGTTCCTAATGGAAGTACCCTATGGTGATGTTTTGATTAATGGGCGAAGGGCGTAAGACTTGGTGCAACCAAGCATTCCTTAGTATTTGGAAATGTTTCTACCAAGCCATGGAAATGGGTTTTGGTGTTCGATTGTTAAGCGCGTGTTCGCTATAATGTGGAAGTTGATGAACCATGAGGTTCATCGGGTGGATTGGAACCCGAAAAAGATCGAGTGTTTGATCTCGATGTATGTTGGTAAAGGAGTCTACGTGACACGACATTAGGTGCCTCTTTTATACCTACTAGCGTGGTGTTCAACTCCGATTGTGTTGCGGTTACATTGTACTTAGGGTACCGAAGTGAAACCCTTAGGTACATGAGTGATCGGGTGAAATTTGACAAACTAAAGCAATTGGATGATTGCGAGAGTAGAGTGGTGTAATTTGCGGTACACTTTTTGTTCGAAGTGTTTAAGGATTGGTTGAAATCCTTCGTATGCTCAAGGTAGGAGCAAGTTATGGTGATGGGTCGTGTGAGCCCAATTGTTGGTAAAGTCTACCTTTGGTAGCATTGTACGGTTGTATGAGTTGTGGATATGGAACGTAGTTCCAAGTGGGGGGTGGGGGGTTGCACTCCCGCACGGGGAGGTTTTTAGTTTGAGACTTAGGATGATACTTTTGGTAGATCCGGAAGTTTGCGTTGGGACCTAGTTTTGGTCGATTTGTGGTAAAGTACAATTTCGGTTAAATTGTACTTATGGTTTTGGATGTAAGTTCGTTGAGAGATAAATGAAGTGTTTGGCGAGCAAGGTGAAATCCCTCGGTTAAGGGATGTGTGTATTGGATTCTCTTTTAGAGAACTATTGTTGGGTACCTATGTTTGATATTGGTGGTTCTTGCTCGATTGTGTGAATGGTTAGTGGTATCCGTTAGGATTCACTATGGCGTAGCAGAGCGCGATGTTACGCTACTCGTTGTTCGAGGCCAAAAGGGCGTTGATTGATGAAGCATGACCTTCGGGGTCCGCTGACTTCATCATGGTATTAATTGATTGGTGAAGCATGACCTTCGGGGTCCGCTGACTTCATCATGGTAGTACGTGATTGGTGGAGTATGACTTTCGGGGTCCGCTGACTTCATCATGAGCGTGGTGTTATATCGGTGAAGCATGACTTTCGGAGTCCGCTGACTTCATCCGGTGTTGAGATTGGTGAAGCATGACCTTCGGGGTCCACTGACTTCATCATGGTAGTAGATCGCGTGTGGTTTCGGATTCACGATGACGCGTGTGGTTTCGGTCATCTTATTGCGGAAGTGAGTCGCATGTAGTTCGGATTCACAAATGACTCGTGTGGTTTCGGTCATTGTATTGAGGAGTGAGTCTCGTGTAGTTCGGATTTACAAATGACTCATGTAGTTCGGTCATTCCTCTGGGATAGTGACTCTCCTGTAGTTCGGATTCACTAAGGCGCGTGTAGTTCGGCCAATCCCGATTGTTGTTGAGGTGAAGGTAGTAAGTCGCGTGTGGTTTCGGATTCACTAAGGCGCGTGTAGTTTTCGGCCAGCTTTCGTGTTGTGTGATCTATCGGTTGTTTTATACACCGATGGTGGGGTCGTGAGGGCCATGATGTTTGATCTATTGGTCGTTTGATACGCCAATGGTGGGGTCGCGAGGACCATGTTGTATGTTTAGTGATGCGATAGCCATGTTTCGCTCACATGTTGTTACGGGTGTGACAATAGTCAATTTTGTACACCTTGGGATCTAGCGTTGCCATAATCATTTTGGGCGCTATCGGTTTTAACCGTTGGATAATGATGTTACGGTAGTTGCGTATTGGTCGCATTGCGCACTACAAGGGATGTTTAGTGTTAAGGGTAATCCGTAAGGATTCGCTTCTTTTTGGTCTTCGTCAGTTTAGATGGTTGACTTTATTTTGATGTGCGGTGGTTACTAGCGATGTACTTGGTATGGTATGCTAGGGGTTGATATCTCGGTTCGAGACTGGTTGAGTATTTCCCGGTGTGAGGGATTGAGCAGGGTTTTAGTGCTCAGGATTAAGGGTTTGATAAATCGCGGGTGACGATTTTAGTTGTTAGAGGCGATTTGTTAGAAAGAATTGTCTAGGAAAGTTCGGATTGGGACTTATGATTGAGGACCATTGAGTAGGTCCGGATTGGTTAAGTGGTGAAGATCACGAGGACGTGATTGATTTTAAGTGGGGGAGAGTTGTAAGACCTGGATTCTGATTCTGCCCAGTCGGGCGCCGCGCGGGGTTATGGCTCGACGCGCCATATGTAGCTGGCAGACCCCTTTGGCTATTTTAGAGTTTTTAAAAGGGCATTTTGGTCTTTTTGCATTTGAGCCAGATTTGGGGACTTAACCTCATCCACCCATTTCATTTATTCATTTCTTTTTCCTTTTCTTTTCATTTTCTCTCTAAAACTCAAACACCCCATTTGATTCTAAGGGATTTTTGGAAAGGAAGAAGCGGTTTTTGATCTTTGGCTTAGTAGACAAGTTTGTTCTCCTCGTTCTTAGCTACGCGGTGATACTAGTGGTAAGCTCTAACTCCGAATTTCGTTTTCGTGTTCATCATTCAAATTTGGGGCTTTTGATTTTTATGATTCATAGATGGAACCCATTTAGTTGTTAATTGAAGATTAACACCAAGATTCGGGTTTATAAGTTTTAAAAGGCGAGTTTGGGGTTGGTTAATGATTTAACCATGTTTAAGACTTGAGATTGGTGTATAATCACTAGTATTAGCGATTATTGATGTATTGGAGACCTTTAGGGTTCTTGTGGTTGACTAATTTTGACTAGAGTCAAAGTTAGGGTTTGTTGATGATTATGACCCGAATGTCGATTCGATGAGGTTTATAAACTTAAAATGGATTAAGTTGAAGTATAAAACCGAGTTAAATATGTTTTGGTGTCAAAACTTGTAATTGGTGAGATTTTGACTTTATGGGTCAAAATTAGGGTTTATGGGCGATTTTGAGAACGATAAGTGTTTAACACTTGTGTTCGGGTTTAATTGGCATATTAGGACCATTATCACTTGTGTTAGTGATTATTGGTTAGTTTGGGCACGGTTTGTGCTTGGAAGTGCAATTGGGTCGAAATTGCACTAAGTGTCGAATTGGGTTGGTTTGTAAGTCAACCCTAATTGTGTGTTGTTGTAATTGTAATAATGGAATAGGTACTTTCCATTGACGAGTTTTGGATTATTTGGAAGCGTTCATCAAGGCGACAAGGTGAGTGTTAATATCCTATGTGCATATGTATGTGTAGGATGGGTACGGGTCGGGTGAAGTGGTTCTCGGTTATAGAGCTCACTTCACATATAGGTGGTTTTGATGGAATTGTGTATAGGTCCAATTGACACGGTTGTGCGTTTTGGTTGACCTCCTCTTGGCGAGGTGTACACTTGTGTGTACGTTATCACATGTATTGTGATGTGGTTTTGGATAACCCCGATGTGGTGGATTTTATAATCCCGTGACTGTGGGTTTTGGTATTGGAGAAGTGAATCGCGTGTAGTTCGGTTTCATGATGACGCGTGTAGTTCGGTTTCATGATGACGCGTGTAGTTCGGTCATCTTATTGAGGTAGTAATCTCGTGTGGTTTCGGATTACTAAGGCTCGTGTAGTTCGGCCAACCTCGATGTTGTCTTTGAAGATGGTAATCTCGTGTGGTTTCGGATTACTAAGACTCATGTAGTTCGGCCAATCTTCATGGTGGAGTTTTGGTATTCGGTAATGGGTTAAGGGGTTAACCTTATTCGTTTATATATTGTTCTATGTATATTAATGTATCGTTGTGTTGTAGCTAACCCTCCGGGTGTAGCTTATTGGCGTTGTTCACATCGTCGTTGGTGAACTTATACTTTGTTGATATCTTTAGCTTATTGCTTAGAGATCGTACGGTATGCTTAGTGTAGTTGCCTTATACATGGATGCTTCGGTATGCGGTATTTGATATTTGTGTGGCGTGTCCATTTTATACATATATATGTATGTAGTATATTCTCACTCACTAAGCGTTAGCTTACCCTCTCGTTGTTTACATTTTTATAGATTTGCTTGGATGCGGTGGCTCGGGTAAGCGTGAGAACTAGTGGACTCGCGTAGTTGCTTTAGAAGGCTTGCTTTTGGATTTGATTAGGATTGGGTAGCGTATCCCCAATCGCCATGCTCGGCTTTGTTTTGTGTTAAAAATCATGTGGTTGAAAAATTGAATTTTGTACGAAAGTCGTAAAACGGCCGATGTGGGCCCGGTCTAGTAAAACTTATTTTTATGAATGGAACGTGTTAGTTTTTCATATATGAATATCTTGTGAAAAGCGTTTTTTCTAAATACGTCGGGAAGTGGTCAAACATTTTCACGTTTCAAGACTTTTTGGACAGACCAGATCGGCGCCCCGCGCGGGGTACTGGCGCGCCGCGCCAGTTGCTGAACAAACAAATTTTTTTTTTGTGATACTTTAAGCGGGTTCGAACGTGGTTTGGTTTGGGTTGTTACAAAATACTAGTAATGCAGTAGTTGTATTAGAATCTAGTGCTCTCTGATAATAAAGAACATCCCTAGTCTTATATACTGACTAGCAATTCTAGTAAAATTTTTCAAAATTTTCAATTAAATGAACTCAAAATCATGTTTATACATATTTATGAACGATAAAACTAGGTGTTAATACCGAAATTATTGTTACCTCGGAAAGGACATAAATTGAGAAACAAACCAAAATGTTAGAATTCATTTAAAATGGAATAGAGGACAATAAAAAGGAAAATAAAAGCCAAGTGTGGAAAAATTTATCAAGTTATTTTGAACATATATCACATATTTGTGTACAAATAATTGAAGATACTTTTATTTTGGACAAAATTAACCGTTTTACCCGGAAAATTGTAATATATTTGAAAGAAAGATGGATCTACACAATGAATCAATTCCATCATTAAAAGGAAGTAAAGTCTTCCGAAAAAAAACGCGCTTCTTGATTTAGGTCAGGAAGTTGTCGTCCAGACCAGTTGTAGAGTCTACGAAAAACCTTGAAAAGTTTTCTCGAAAATCAGCTGGAAATCCACGGACCTCAGCATCAAACAGGGTCGCCAAGTGGTCAGACTTATCCTAACCATGAGAGGATCTGTCTTGTAAAATGGGAAGGATGTCGTCCAAATTAGCTTGATAAGACTAATGAATCAGACCCCCAGAAAGGATAATCTCCTTAAAGATCAGAAATCAGCTTTTAAGACTGATATTACTCAATCCTAGAGATTGACTTTTAAAGATTGAGAATTCAAACTCATGGAATTCGATGATATCTAAACTCGAGCTTGAACGAGAAAATATTTTGATCAAAATTACAAACCGATTTATTTTCTGAAAAACCCATTTTAATGCGTTCATTACCATTGAACGTAAAATTCTAGGAATTCACCTGGAATTCATTAGGTCACCTGAACCAAATTGGGTGTCAACCGTAAGAATGGTGGTTGCATAGCATGGTCAAAGACAGGACCTTGTGCCAGACCGAAAAACCATAAGGGTGAGCTTTACTATTGCTCCTACCAAGGATAGTAATTGCATCCGACACATTATAGACCATAATTAAAAGCATGTCAGGGGACATTGCCTCAACAGTTGCTTGTTCAACGCTTTCCTTTACAACCGTACGGTAGTTTATCGAAAGGTAATATACAGAGCAAGTATACTGGACGTGTTGCTTTCCTAATACAAGGTTAGCAAGTGGGTGACACAAAACCATAAGTTTTGAGCTAAAATTTCAAATCTGAAACCCACCAAACCCACAAAAACAATTTGCAAACACCGGTGAAGGGTTATTCCGGAAAACTTATCTAGGGTAAAAGCTAGATTTTCAAAAGATCAAATGTTTTTATAAAGATCCAATTTCCTAAAGGATCTAAATTTTTATAGTCATGTGGGACTGTAAACCACAACGTTATTACCATTGTTCATACCGCCGTATAGAAATCACTGATGTACAAAGTGTGAAGAATAAAGAATTGATTCTAGTATTTTTATTTCAAGACTATATTGCTTGAGGACAAGCAACGCTCAAGTGTGGGAATATTTGATAATGCTAAAAACGAACATATATTTCATAGCATTATCACTCAAGAAAGACAAGCTTTTAGTTGCAATTGTTCTATTTACAAGTAATATTCGTTTAAATAATAAAAGGTGAAGACAAAAGACAGATTCGACGAATTGAAGACGAAAATGACAAAAAAGCTCAAAAGTACAAAGTACAATCAAAGTGGTTCAAATTATTGATGAGAAACGTCTCGAAATTACAAGAGTACAAGAATCAAAACGCAAAATAAAAGATATTAAATTGTACGCAAGGACGTTCGAAAATCCGGAACCGGAACCAGAGTCAACTCTCAACGCTCGACGCAACGGACTAAAAATTACAAGTCAACTATGCACACAAATATAAATTAATATTTAAATAATTCTATAAATTATTTATATATTATATATTATATTAAAAACCGTCGGAAAGAAAGAAAACAAGTTCATGTGAGCTGGAAAAAGAGGCAATGCGATCGCATGGCCTGGAGGTGCATTTTCCATGCGATCGCATGGCAGTAGGTATCAGGCCACACTCCTATAAATTCGCAGTTTTGGTTGATCAAATATATATCTTTTCCATCTATCTCTCTATCTCACTCGTATAATATATATATATATATATATATATATATATATATATATATATATATATATATATATATATATATATATATATATATATATATATATTATAATTTTAATTTTAATTTTAAATTCTAATAATAAGGGTATGTTAGCGAATGTTGTAAGGGTGTAAGTCAAAATTCTGTCCGTGTAACGCTACGCTATTTTTAATCATTGTAAGTTATGTTCAACCTTTTTAAATTAATTTCTCGTAGCTAAGTTATTATTACGCTTATTTAATGCCGAAGTAATCGTGATGTTGGGCTAAATATTAAAATTGGGTAATTGGGCTTTGGACCATAATTGGGGTTTGGATAAAAGAACGACACTTATGGAAATTAGACTATGGGCTATTAATGGGCTTTATATTAACTAAATGATACCTCGCTGATTTAATATATAGACTTATAATCTGACGTATTTATATATATAACCACATACGCTTGACTGGGTACGGTAGGCGGGATATCTATAAATACCAATAATTGTTCATTTTACCGGACACGGAACTGGATTAATAGTTAATAGACTTGTTGAAACAGGGGTGGATTACATTCAAGGGTAATTGGTGTAATTATTAACAAAGTAGTAAAACCTTGGACTACACGCAGTCGATAACCTGGTGTATTCATTAAACAAAGTATTAAGACCTTGTTACAATTCGAATCCCCAATTAGTTGGAATATTTGACTTCGGGAATAAAGATAATTTGACGAAGACTTCCACATTTTATGATTATGACTGATGGACTATTATGGACAAATCCGTATGGACATATCAAATAATCCAGGACAAAGGACAATTAACCCATGGGAATAAACTAAAATCAACACGTCAAACATCATGATTACGGAAGTTTAAATAAGCATAATTTATTTTATTTCATATTTAATTGCACTTTTAATTATCGCACTTTTATTTATTGTCATTTTATTTATCGCATTTTTATTTATCGCAATTTCATTATCGTTATTTACTTTACGCTTTAAATTAAGTCTTTTATATATTTAATATTTTACATTAGGTTTTAACTGCGACTAAAGTTTTAAAATCGACAAACCGGTCATTAAACGGCAAAAACCCCCTTTTATAATAATAATACTACTTATATATATTTTTGTATTTTTACAATCATAAGTTAAAAATATAGCGTTAAACTTGGCTAAGTCTCCCTGTGGAACGAACCGGACTTACTAAAAACTACACTACTGTACGATTAGGTACACTGCCTATAAGTGTTGTAGCAAGGTTTAGGTATATCCATTCTATAAATAAATAAATATCTTGAGTAAAATTGTATCGTATTTAATAGTATTTTCTTGTAAAAATATAAACTATTTTATACACCACCTAGCACACATCACATGCATCATTTAAATCTTGTGGTCTATCAAAATGATGAATCTTATTGTTTTATGATAAACTTATGAACTCACCAACCTTTTGGTTGACACTTTAAAGCATGTTTATTCTCAGGTATGAAAGGAATCTTCCGCTGTGCATTTGATCATATTACATGGAGTCGTTCATGCCATATAGAGGTCAGAACCTCGCAATGGGACCAACTATTGAAGACTTCGTCCAGATGGAATAGGATGGGGCATTTCACTAAATCGGGCTAAATTCGAAAAAAAACACTTCACATAAGATGAAAACAAAACGATGCAAATAAACTCAGCAGCAAAATATTCAATGCATTGAATGTTTTTATTTTTTTTTTCGAGCGTTTTTCCCACCAAAATAATGACATTCATCACAAAGTGTCTTTTTTAAATGTTCATATTTTCATCTAATATATAATGTTTGTGAACAAAGTTTTTTCAAAAAACGAAAAAATAAAAAAGAAATTTGCTTCCCCTCAAAAAAAGTGCTTCCATCTTGATCATGACTATATATATATATATATATATATATATATATATATATATATATATATATATATATATATATATATATATATATAGTGGTAGGATCAAGAGGGAAGTAACCAATCGGGGGGAAGCGGGGGGAAGCAAAATTTTTTTTTTCATTTTTTGAAAAAACCTTGTTCACGAACATTATAGATGGGATGAAAATATGAACATTTAGTAGAGACACTTTGTGATAAATGTTTTTATTTTGGCGGGAAAACGCTCAAAGAAGTAATATATAACAATTATCGTGTTTTTCGAGTGTATATTGAGGTTTTAGCTATTGGGGTTTAGATATTAGGGTTTAGATATTAGGGTTTAGAAATTTAGGGTTTAGGGTTTAGATTTAGGGTTTAGATTTAGGATTTAGATTGAGTTTTTAACACGAACGGTTTAGAGTTTAGGGCTGTAACGACCCGACTTTTTCGACTTGTTTTTGTGCATTGTGATTTTTGCGAAACTGCGTATTTGTGCATACTGTGCTACTTTATACTCTGGAGTCTTTATACACATGGCCTACTTTCATTTATGTGTTAAAACGTGCCTTTAAGTACGTGGGATATTTAACTTGATCACCGGAATCCTTTATGATCGTTAGTGTCACTTGATGTTACGAACAAACTGCGTACTGCGTACACGTTTAACTTTTGTCGTAATCGGAATATTATGACTACGAAATCTTAATTATTATTTGATAATAATAATTACTTGGGTTTTTGGATGCTTAATTACGCGTAGTAATTTACTTATGCTTACTAGTTAGTCTTGTTGGACTTTCTACCTTGTTAGGCCTTAGCCCACCCTACACTAGTTAGTGGACTATTTAATTAGCCCAATTATTAATAGCTAGTGACCCATTAATATGTAAGACAAATGCCCATTTATTAGAGGGAACATGTTAGCATTTTTGTCAAGTATTATCCTTAATGTTGCATGAGATCCTAACATAAGCACAAACTTTAGACAACCATTGACCAAAAAGCAAAAGTTTATCCCCCTTGTCCCCCCCTTAAACCCACGGTTTTGAGACACCACCCACACCCTCACCACTTATAAATACAAGCCTTATTTCAACCATTTTACACTTGCCCTCATTTGCATTTCACACACACTTACTCTCAAATTCTTTCTCTAGTCTTTCTTTCTCTAAAAAGTGTAAGTAATTGATTTTTTCTTCTTCTTCTTCTTCCCTTCCCTTTCACGAAATCATCATCATCATCTAAGGGTCTAGCTTTTTAGCTTTGATCTTGATTACATCTTGTAGATTCAAACATGGATTTGAATCCTTCAAGAACATGGAAGATTCAAGCTTTCTAGCTTTGAATCTTCACCTACTTTGTAGATCTAAATCTTTTAACTTTAATCTTGTTATTTTGTTATAAAGATTCAAACTTGTGTTTGTAATTTTCATGTAACTTAAAGATCCAAGCTTTATGCTTCAAGATCTTCAAGAATAACCAAGATGCAAGCTTTCTAGCTTGAATCTTCATATCTTTTGTTGGATCTAAGTTTTCTAACTTATGATCTCATTACTTTATTATAAAGATCAAAACTTGTGTTTATGGTCTTCATGTAACTTAAAGATCTAAGCTTTATGCTTCAAGGTCTTCAAGAACACCAAATGTTCAAGCTTTCTAGCTTTGTAATCTTATAACTTGTGTGAAAAGGATCCAAGCTCTCTAGCTTAGGGTTCCATCACCTTATTTGATTTATATTATGTTCATACTTGTTTGATTGAAGTAAAGTTTGTAGCTTTAGTTGTAAATGGAACTTGTAATTGTGTTAAGACTAAGGATATGATGTAACCTTGGTTCATCATCCATCTAAGACTCTTAAATGAGTTATGTTCTTACTTGGTCTTAACATACTGTGTGTTTATGGTAGAATCTTGGTCAAGGTGATGCTAACCCATCAACGAGTTGTACACTTGAAGCTACCAGCATCAAGGATGAGAACCGTGATGAGCATCAAGCACCAAGAACCCCACCAGAGCACTTGTTACTGTTTTTTGGGATCTGATCAGATTCCTGGACTTTTGGAAAATTGATTTTCAGTTAGTTCGTTTCGAGTAGATGACTTTTCGTTTAGGCCTCGACTTAATCTGACATACGGTTTAGGATTTATAGCCCTCCGAAAGTCACTACGCCGTTGTAACGTTGTGCTGAAATTTCTGACCTACTCGCACTTAAACCGTCACCACGGTCAAACGAAGACGAGTTTGGTTCTAGAAATTGGTCATCAACTAGAGGACTCCCATACGAAGCCATACCCATAGATTTCGCGTCTTTTCGATTTACGTAGAGGCCGTAGCAGCTGATCAAAGTCATCCTATTGTTTTGACCTCTATACTTGTTAAACTTACTTAGCTTTTACGATGATGAATGATGATGATGATGACACTTAAACTTGTTTTATGCACTATTAGAACTTATGAGGACAACCTACTGACCTAGTAACCTTTGACTTAGGTTGACGACCTTTCGGACCGACTTACTACTTGCACACTTTCGTGACGACTTTTACTGCTTATTCACTGTGAGTTATAGCATCCCTTTTTACTTTAATTATTTTAGGACTGAGAATACATGCACTTTTTACGTTTTACATACTACGCACGAGTACTTAAACTTTATATATGTGTGGGTTATACAACAGCATAAACTTTCCCCTTAGCTCGGTAACGTTTAGTCATTGGTTTTTGAACCGGTGAACGCGAATCTTAGATATGGATCCATAGGGTTTGACATCCCCACTCGGGCTAGTCGCGCTAGTACGTAACGGGTGTTTAATACTTCGTAAACTTACGCACTCGCCAAGAGTACTTTTAGGGGGTAATATTACGTTAAGTTAGTTACCGGGTGCCCACGGATAAGCATATACTTTATCATACTGATTTGAAATACTGATTTGAAACGTTGGTTTGAAGCACTGAAATCTCATGGCCTACATTGCATTACTGATTACAAACAAACTATAGCTCACCAACATTCGTGTTGACTTTTTAAGCATGTATTTCCCAGGTGCTTAGATGTTGTCGCTTCCGCTGTTAGACTTGCTGTCTTGGTGTAATAGATTTGCTGTTATGGACCTGTTGTGTTAGATTTCCGCTGCATTACTTAGAGATGTCTCAATCATGGAACTTTTCTTCTGCATTTGGAATTAATGTTATTTTCAAACAATGACTTTGTAACGACCTTTGGGTCACATACTTATGTTTATGCTTCTATTTATAGAAAGCACGTTATCTTTTGTAAAACATTATCTTTTCATGAATGCAAAACTGGTTTTCAAACAACATATAGTGTTTGACCTTGTAATGATCCTGTTGTTGATGATCCGTACACAATGGTTTTGTACGGGGCGTCACATTTGGTATCAGATCATTGGTTGCAGGGAATTAGGTTGCATTAGTGAGTCTAGACCAGGCCGAGTAGGATTCACTAATATGACTAATCTACAACTTGCTTGTTTACTTGTTTCTGCGGAACTTGCTGCATGCTACTGCTTACTTTTACTATTATATGAACTTGCTGCATGCTACTACTTACTTTTACTGCTATGTAAACTTACTGTATGCTACTGCTTATCCTCGCTATTGCATGCTACTATCTGCTTCCGCATGTTACTTCGGATTAATACTGTTATTATTGCCATGCTATGTACTACTGTAGACGATCTAGGCTGCTGTAGTTATTATGCCTGATTACGCTCTTGCTCCATGTCTGCTATTCGCTGTGCCGACTTGGAGAACTTATCCTTCCTAGTTCAGATGTTTTTCTGAACCCTTTTCCCACTCGTCTAACCCTAAGAAATAGTGTTGTAATCCACCTGTTACTACCGTACCACCGTTCCAGAGATCGAAACATTACTTCACGCAATCTAGAAGGAGTACCCCTCGGATTACACGCCCACTAGAGTTGATCCTCAGAGGAAGAGATATTGGAGGAATTGTCGGAGTAACCATACCCCGAGCTCACTCTAATTAGCCACATAAAACGTATGAACATTAGAAGGTTGTTCAGTTTTCGCAAGTTGACCCGTATCCCGTACGCTTTCATGACCGTCACTTATCTCTTTCATTCTTCCCCACTACTCGATGATCTAACGACACTTCTGGACTTAGGTCCCCAACACTCTTAGGGATTGGAGAAGTCGGGAGGACATCTCCTTTCACAAGGTCGTAGTGTCTTCCACTGATGCTCAGCCATACCCAAAGACTTGGGAGTCGCCTCAAAACATATCGTATTACTACTTGCTACATGTACAACTCGACGCGAGACTCAAATTGAATTTCTAGAAAGGAACCTAACAACGTTACCTGAACCCGAACATTTTGAAGAAATTTCGGGATATTTAGGCATTGGTGCATGACCTACGGAACCTACGCACCCACACCGAGAAACCGTGAGATTAATTATGTAGATTTGGTTTTGAGATATCATAGATAAAGCACCGTTAGATGAAATTGAGTAGAACATGAAATGATCACGTTACATTGACCATATGGAGTAATATTGGAATGAACGTACGATTTAGTACAATATAATGACGCCAGGCCAGCGTGATTATATTGAAGTAAATCATGCAGAAGTCCCAATGCTACTATATAAGGAATATGAAGTGATTCAAAGGAAATTTTGGTAGGAATCACTTGAACATACGCATTCTGGTCTGTTAGAGGTAGGAAAAACCACGTAGCCCAGATACTGTATAAGGAGGGCCTTGATTGCAGAATTGATAACCCAAAAATTTGTTTTAAATATAGACACCCTGGACACTTAAGGGAAAAGTTCTCGAATAGGGAAAACTTTGGGCTCATTTACGGTAGAGCAATCATTATCTTAGCTATGGAGACTCGCATGGATCCTGATTTTAGTTAGGGTACGTTTCTTCACAAATATTTATAGTCTCGGAATTGTTTAATACTAGAGCGATAGAAACCTTATATCTAAGAACCTTAGTGTGATGACTAATAAGCCATTAACAACCATGAGAGTTAAGTATTCTATAGGACAAGCTAATGGTAAGCTGGCAGAGATAGAGGAGTAATTTAAGGTAGTACCTTAAAATTAACAGGTGGGTCATTGGAAATGACTTCATGTCAACTAAACTTGGAAGTTTTAAAGTAGTAGTTGGAAAGGATTAGTTACTGACGCACAAGCCGATGTTATTTGAGAAGATTGATAGAATTTTTCACGGCAATGCGATAAGAATTGGTTGGAATAAACCTTAAGATTAACCTAACACCCATCAAGTTAGGAAGCTTGATGTAATGGTTGGAATGGACTTTAGGATTAACCTAATACTCATCAATTTAGAAAGCTTTGATGAAATAGTTGGAACGGACTGGCTTTCAAGGATGAAAGCGAAAGTTATTTATAGTGAGAAGATTATTCGTATACCTCGCGAGAATGGTGAGCCAAAAACCATCTGGGTTACTTCAACGACCCGAGATCCCACAATGGAAATGGGAAGGGATGACAATGGATTTCATCCCGAAGCTACCAAAAACAATAGGTAGTTATGACACTATCTGGGTTATCATTGATCGCCTCACCAAATCTGCTCACTTTTTAGCCATGAAAGAAACCGATACAATAGACAAACTTTCACGACGATACATAAAGGAAATTGTATTCCGTCACTTCGGCAATTCAAATTCTATCTTAAGAACTAGCCAGGAATCTTATTTGATACTCATTCTTACGCGGCTCTAAATCCTAACTTATTCCGATAGATTTCTTATTTGATGATAATCACACCATCACCCTTCCTACGTCAATATTAGTCATACCAGTTCGAAAATTCCAAAATCAATGGGTAGTTAATTCCCATCCTCATACTCTTCCTTTCGTATCTCACTTATAAGCAACAACTTTACACTTAAGCATTTTTGGTCGAAGGACTTATGCCCTACTAATAACCATCAACCACATTTAAATTCAATAGTTTTCGTTACCTCAAATATCACTCGAAATTTTCAAAAATCTTTTACTCAATCCTCATCAATCTTTTTCCAACTTGTAACCTTCGAAATATGAAAATTTTGTCTGCCAAAATTTTTCACATACTATGTTACTGTACAAATTTTATTGCCAAAATTTTGTCTGTCAAAGTCTTATAAAAATGAACTTATTTTATTGCCATCCGTACAAATTTTAGAAATCGTATATGATAAAGTAAACAATTACTATTTTTGACTAGTACTTTCACCTTTAAAAATCAATTCGTTTAATCAAGAGATATTTTACTTAGAGTAAGTCTATATTTACTAAGAACTTCGTTTCTTTTCTTACATTGTCACCCTAACGATTTCTATATAATTTTTATTGCTTATTATATAAAATTATTCGTTGCTTATTCGTATCCAAGTCATCATGAAGACTTTACAACCGTCAAAATTGAGAGATTCATGTGTGTGTATGTGATGAAGGCACTTACTACCACGTCATGCAGAGCTTTCAGCCACACCCATTGGAGCGATACTCTTTCTTATATAACTCTAAGTCCTAACTTATTCCAAGGGATTCTCATTTAGTGATATTAACACCACCAGTATTCCGACTTTAATATTAGTCATAACCTGTTTGGCATCTTGCAAAGTCAAGAAGCGATTAACTTCTCATCCTCATACTCTATCCTTCAAACACCACTTTTTAGCAACGGATTCGCACGTGAACATTTTTAGGCCAAAGACTTAAGTCCCTGATAATCATCAAAACTACATTTAATTCATTAGTTTTCATTACCTAGTAACATGACAACCGATGATTCAAAGATTTTTCACTCGACCTTTTTCAACTCGTAACCTCTGAAATACGAAAAACTATGTTTATCAAAAATTTTACACGTTGTTTATTGTAAGGTCCTCACGAGATTTATGGACAAACGAAAGTAATAAAATTTTTCTATCACTTATGCGATTTATAAAATCATATATGTACATATATAATGAAGTTAATAAGTTTACCCTTACCTATTTTGGTTAGTACATACTAAGTTATACCTTCACATTATTTAAAAACCACTCCTTTATTGAGTTGTTTAACTTAAGTCAAATAGTTTTGTGCAAAATGGTACGCGTCGTACATACTTCTAAATTTACTAGGAACTTCGTTCCGTTTATGTTGTCACATCAAACTTTTAAAGGTTTTCAAAACTTCCTCAGTTGATTTTATTAAAGGTTTTTGTATTAAACTACACCATGTATGGATCACACTTCTTCTCGCCCTCCATTAGGGATGAAACTGACCATCAAGATCTTTGTTAAAAACTCTTGAGCCACTTTGGATGGCAGATTTACAAAATTTGTTAGGAAGTCTCTGCGCTCGTAAAATGTTCCTTTTAAGGTTAGACATGGTAAAAATGCGGGTCGATAAATCAGTTTTCTGGGGTATACTTAGTGGTCACCCTATCGTAGGAAAGGCACTAGGTGGGTTTCTACTCTCAATATTTCACGACTAATCACAACACCCTCATAAACGTCATCTCTAGGATTCATTATTTTGAGGTACAAGAAATCATTTTTGGAGATTCCTTTCACTTGGAGTAAACCATTCTTTAGGACCAAGAGTTCACGTATCTTCTCATCCGTGCATCCCCATAAGTATAAGGATAAATTCGGATCAATCCGCTCGAAGAGTTCACTCTCGTTCAAAGATTACACCTTTCGTGCGATTTTCTTTCGGAAATGTAGTATAAAATACTTTAAGAATCTATGAATCTTGTTATCCTCTTGGAAGGGACTGCTTAAAATGTCTGTAACACGGATATGGTTACTCTACACATTCCTTCCTTCGTTGGTTACAACTATATGTTGTTCTAGTCGATGTTAACCCTAACTTCAACATGTAACTGAAAGGATAAAGTTAAATTATGGAACTGTGCTTCCATTCCATCTAAGGATAAGTTCACATGCAGTATGGTAAACTGGGCGATATCCTTCATTGTTCGTTCAGACCGTCCTGAAGACACTATAAATATGGCTTGCATTGCATATAAGTCTGATTAGTCACTTTCAGCTAAAATTTTAGTTCATTTAGTCAAATGAAACGTTCTTAAATATCGGGTTCTTCATACCTATGGTCTCCTTCCGAAATTAAGGGATTAGTACAAAATCCATGGCTAACACTATCCAGACATCAAATCGCATGGTTATGATCACCATGTTTTCTATTCTACCTTTCAGCTTTGTATTGCGACATAAGCGCTCAATGTTTTAGATGAGTTTGGTAACATTCTTGATGTATTCCATGCATCCAGCTTACTGAAGATGCATGTAATGCTAAAAACATCATCTTTCCTTTTGTGGGTATGAATTCGAATGACACATTCGTGTTAGCAAGAAACGAAACCAAACTGTTGATCTCTTAGGACAAGAGACTTAATTAATGGAATATACCTATTCTTACTTTTATACGCCCAAGTACCTTTCAAGGTAAATAGCTCACTTCTGAGCTCACGAGTCCCTCGAAACTTTGATACGCTCCTTCTTATTCAAACACGGTACCATTGTTGGTCACTCCTCAAAATTTTGGGACGAAATTTTCTTTAACAGGTGGGTAATGTAACGACCCGGCTTTTTCGACTTGTTTTTGTGCCTTGTGATTTTTGCGAAACTGCGTATTTGTGCGTACTGTGCTACTTTATACTCTGGAATCATTATACACATGGCCTACTTTCATTTATGTGTTAAAACGTGCCTTTAAGTACGTGGGATACTTAACTTGATCACCGGAAGCCTTTATGACCGTTAGTGTCACTTGACGTTACGAACAAGCTGCGTGCTGCGTACACGTTTAACTTTTGTCGTAATCGGAATATTATGACTATGAAATCTTAATTATTATTCCATAATAATAATTACTTGGATTTTTGGATGCTTAATTACGCGTAGTAATTTACTTATGCTTACTAGTTAGTCTTGTTGAACTTTCTACCTTGTTGGGCCTTAGCCCACCCTACATTAGTTAGTGGACTATTTAATTAGCCCAATTATTAATAGCTAGTGACCCATTAATATGTAAGACAAATGCCCATTTATTAGAGGGAACATGCTAGCATTTTTGTCAAGTATTATCCTTAATGTTGCATGGGATCCTAACATAAGCACCAACTTTAGACAACAATTAACCAAAAAGCAAAAGTTTGTCCCCCTTGTCCCCCCCTTAAACCCACGGTTTTGAGACACCACCCACACCCTCACCACTTATAAATACAAGTCTTATTTCAACCATTTTACACTTGCTCTCATTTGCATTTCACACACACTTACTCTCAAATTCTTTCTCTAGTCTTTCTTTCTCTAAAAAGTGTAAGTAATTGATTTTTTTTTTCTTCTTCTTCTTCTTCCCTTCCCTTTCACGAAATCATCATCATCATCTAAGGGTCTAGCTTTTTAGCTTTGATCTTGATTACATCTTGTAGATTCAAACATGGATTTGAATCCTTCAAGAACATGGAAGATTCAAGCTTTCTAGCTTTGAATCTTCACCTACTTTTTAGATCTAAATATTTTAACTTTAATCTTGTTATTTTGTTATAAAGATTCAAACTTATGTTTGTAATCTTCATGTAACTTAAAGATCCAAGCTTTATGCTTCAAGATCTTCAAAAACAACCAAGATGCAAGCTTTCTAGCTTGAATCTTCATATCTTTTGTTGGATCTAAGTTTTCTAACTTATGATCTCATTACTTTATTATAAAGATCAAAACTTGTGTTTATGGTCTTCATGTAACTTAAAGATCTAAGCTTTATGCTTCAAGGTCTTCAAGAACACCAAAGGTTCAAGCTTTCTAGCTTTGTAATCTTATAACTTGTGTGAAAAGGATCCAAGCTCTCTAGCTTAGGGTTCCATCACCATATTTGATTTAGATTATGTTCATACTTGTTTGATTGAAGTAAAGTTTGTAGCTTTAGTTGTAAATGGAACTTGTAATTGTGTTAAGACTAAGGATATGATGTAACCTTGGTTCATCATCCATCTAAGACTCTTAAATGAGTTGTGTTCTTACTTGGTCTTAAAATATTGTGTGTTGATGGTAGAATCTTGGTCAAGGTGATGCTAACCTATCAACGAGTGGTACACTTGAAGTACAAGCATCAAGGATGAGAACCGTGATGAGCATCAAGCACCAAGAACCCCACCGGAGCACTTGTTACTGTTTTTCGGGATCTGATCAGATTCCTGGACTTCTGTAAAATTGATTTTCAGTTATTTCGTTTCGAGTAGATGAATTTTCGTTTAGGCCTCGACTTAATCCGACATAGGGTTTAGGATTTATAGCCCTCCGAAAGTCACTACGCCGTTGTAACGTTGTGCTGAAATTTCTGACCTACTCGTACTTAAACCGTCGCCACGGTCAAATGAAGACGAGTTTGGTTCTGGAAAGTGGTAAGCAACTAGAGGACTCCCATACGGAGCCATAGCCACTGATTTCGTGTCTTTTCGATTTACGTAGAGGCCGTAGCAGCTGATCAAATTCAGCCTATTGTTTCGACCTCTATACTTGTTAAACTTACTTAGCTTTTACGATGATGAATGATGATGATGATGATGACACTTAAACTTATTTTATGCACTATTAGAACTTATGAGGACAACCTAATGACCTAGTAACCTTTGACTTAGGTTGACGACCTTTCGAACTGACTTACTACTTGCACACTTTCGTGACGACTTTTACTGCTTATTCACTGTGAGTTATAGCATCCCTTTTTACTTTAATTATTTTGGGACTGAGAATACATGCGCTTTTTATGTTTTACATACTAGGCACGAGTACTTAAACTTTATATATGTGTGGGTTATACAACGGCATAAACTTTCCCCTTAGCTCGGTTACGTTTAGTCATTGGTTTTTGAACCGGTGAACGCGAATCTTAGATATGGATCCATAGGGTTTGACATCCCCACTCGGGCTAGTCGCGCTAGCATTTAACGGGTGTTTAATACTTCGTAAACTTACGCACTCGCCAAGTGTACTTTTAGGGGGTAATATTACGTTAAGTTAGTTACCGGGTGCCCACGGATAAGCATATACTTTATCATACTGATTTGAAATACTGATTTGAAACGTTGGTTTGAAGCACTGAAATCTCATGGCCTACATTGCATTACTGATTACAAACAAACTTTAGCTCACCAACATTCGTGTTGACTTTTTAAGCATGTATTTCTCAGGTGCTTAGACGTTGTTGCTTCCGCTGTTAGACTTGCTGTCTTGGTGTAATAGACTTGCTGTTATGGACCTGATGTGTTAAATTTCCGCTGCTTTACTTACAGATGTCTCAATCATGGAACTTTTCTTCTGCATTCGTAATTTATGTTATTTTCAAACAATGGTTTTGTAACGACCTTTGGGTCACATACTTATGTTTATGCTTCTATTCATAGGAAGCTCGTTATCTTTTCATGAATGCAAAACTGGTTTTCAAACAGCATATAGTGTTTGACGTTGTAATGATCTTGTTGTTGATGATCCGTACACGATGGTTTTGTACGGGGCGTCACAAGGGTTTAGGGTTTAGGGTTTGGTGTTTTGGGTTTATGGAATAAACCCAAAACACCAAACCCTAAACCCTAAACCCTATCCATAAACCCAAAACACCAAACCCTAAACCCTAAACTCTAAATCGGGCTAAATTTTACTTCACAAAACATGGAAAAAAAATGTTCATATTCTTCACGAACAATATTATCTTGAATGTTATTTTTGTCGATCGTTTTTCCGCCTAAATAATAACATTCATCACGAAGTGTCTCTTCTAAATGTTCATATTTTCGTGTGATCGTGATGCCGAAAAAAAATTCCAAAAAAAACGAAAAAAAAAAAATTTTGCTTCCCCCCGATTGGTTACTTCCCCATTGATCCTGCCCCTATATATATATATGAAAGCTAGGATGATCATAATGGTGAATATTTCAAGTGTGCCTAGCTAGTTCTTTAGCAACTTTGAAAATTCAGCATTATGGCGAGCATGAAGAGGTGGTGCTAGCTATTACCGGTTGTCTTGAACGGATGGTGGTTGATAGCTGGCGGTAGTGATCACGTTGATGATCAAGTCAATCCATTTGTCATGTTAGCTCGACATTTTAGGGTTTTAAGTCCATCAACGTTTTCAAATGTTCAAATTAATTAAACTTCTATGATTATGTATTAAACGGGTCTTGGATAACTTCATTTCACTAATCAAAACAATATGAATGGTTTTGAACAATCGAATCATATAGCATATAGCACATTAGCAACTCCAAGGGGTAGCGTAATGTGTTGATTAAAGCTTTAAGAAATTTTATTTGTGACCAAAATTCAATTTCCATAATCAATCTATATTTGAATTTAAAAATCCGTTAAAAAAAAAATTTCCATCAAAATAATGCATTCAAAAATGATATACAGTAGCACATTATTTAGGAACGATTAAACGGTATTAAACTATCTAGTCTTCAATATCGAGTGCGGAATAACTCGATATTAGATTTTATATCAAAACAATTTAATAACCAATGATCTAATTGATTAAAACGACTTTTAGATGTGTAGATAAATAAACCAGAGTGCTAGACCTTCAGGGAAACGAAATAACGGCTAGGGATGAGTTTCGTAAATGCGCCAATGAACACGAAATACACATTATATAAGATCTGCACGTGTAACCGTGCGGTTGCACTTGTATTTGTACAAATGCATATTGCATCTGTGCGGTTACACAGACAGTAAGTAATCTAACATTCAATGCATACAATCGATCGTAAACGCAATAATAAACGTAACAGACACAAACGATCAATTGTCCACGTACCTACAATGTCTACATAAATACGAACACACTATAATGACTATAATGAACTAGGAACTTACGTTTAACGCAATAACACATTATGATTTTAAATAGCATGTATGAATGATAATTTAAACTTTCGTTATTCAAATATTTGACGTATAATATACGCATTTCACTAAGTGTAAAGGTAATTAACGGGTTAAAAATATGTGGCCTTTTGGATCCTATTCCCACGTGTGACGTTAGGACCTACCTTCAAATATTCATCACGCTTTGAAAATTGACGGAAGATCCCTTTGATTAAGGAGCACGTACTAGTAGGAACAAGATATTAAAACAGTAATATGTTAAATACTAAGATAAGAAATAGTAACTTCTTATCCAAAATATAAATAAAGGGTTTATGATCTCAAAAACTTTTACTACTCCGTATCATATTCGGTGAAATTCGAAAATTTTCTAAGTTATAAAACGTATGATATAAGACTAAAGTTAGGAATAGATTATATATATTTTCACTTTTGTTCTGATATAAACTATATTGCTAAAAAATACATACTACTATTATAAGCTATAAACTTATCCGATTATTTATCACGTTCATCTTCATCTTTGACTTGGTTTAATATTGTGAAAACGGGAGGTTACGTCGACTCTATTGAGGTTCCATTTTCATGTTCTTTTAGAAAAAATATTGGTAATGACGATTCAACTTCTTTTTGGCACGACAAATGGCTTTGTGATATTGCACTAAAAGACAAGTTCAAGAGACTTTATTGCTTGGATCAGAATCGCTGGGCCAAAGTCAGCGAAAGGGTTGGGTTTGCCGGTACAAATGGGGCGGGTTTATGGGATTGGGTCCGGAACCCTTCGGGCCGAACATACAGCAAGCTAATGGAGTAAATAGATTTGCTTCGTTCAGTTTGTTTAGATTCGCATCGTGAAGATTATTGGTGGTGGCAACTAAATGCTAATTAATGGTATTTTACAACTAAAAAACTCACTTCCGTTATCGACTCAAAATTATTCCCTTTGGGTAATAATACTCTGGAGACATGCTATAATAATTTTGTTCCTAAAAAAGTAGAGATTTTCATTTGGAGGGCGAGAAGAAAGAGATTAACGGTTTTGAAGGAATTGGATAAACGGGGGATTGACCTTAACTCAGTTCGTTGCCCATTATGTGATGATAACTTAGAGACGGTGGATCACTCCCTCACCTTTTGTAAACACGCCTACGACGTTTGGGCCAATGTTTATAAATGGTGGGGGTTTGGTGGTGTATCGAATCTATCTATTGGTGAAATTTTTAATGGAAGATCTAATACGTCTCTATCGGATCTTGGTGAGAAAGTTTGGCAAATCGTGGAATGGATTTGTGGGTATCAATTATTTGGAAGAATCGCAACGATTGGGTTTTTAATCGTAAATGCTGGAATTCGCCGGTCGCGTTGAATGAAATACAAGTTAAAGGTTTCGAATGGGTCGCGCAGCGGTGCAAGACGAAGACTATTGATTGGCATAATTGGATACATAATCCTTTGAGTTTATTTTCTTAATTTCGTGTATTATATTAGTACTATCTTAGTACTCGTGAGATTTGTATATAGTATAGGTATGCGTCTCGAGTTGCTTATCGGGGGGGGGGGGGGGCGGGGGGGGGGGGGGGGCGGGGGGGGGGGGTGTGGCTTCTTTTGAGCCTTCATGTACATTTTTGTGAGTTAATAAAATGTTGCATTTTCAAAAAATTAAAAAAAAAGCTATAAACTTATTTATATATTATTATCAAAATATATAAAGTTTTGATTTGATAAATACATTTTTTATTAAACATACTATTTTTTGAATTAATGTTAGCATTATTTAATTATTTTTATGTATTTTTAATTAACTTTAGCAAATATCACTAACATCATTCTTCAAAAATAAAATTCCATAAAAATGTCATTTTATGTGCAAAGTCATTGTCACGTATGCTTAACATATGAAAAATAAGTTTATAATATACATTAGTATTTTTATTGAATATATAGTCTATATCGAAACAAAAATTAAAATATATGACCGATAACTTTAACCTTTAAAAAAATCAAGAATGACAAGTTTTACCAGTTCAAAAGGTAATCGGTCACAATGCAACTTGGCGAGTTACGTTATCATTAAATCATAATCAGACTAACCCTGACTGATCAACCCTTGAGTATAAAGGCCGTGCTCGATGAGTTCATCGCGAGCAACATAAACAGAATCCCTTAATCACGATACATGTTGCAGATAAAACCCTAGACCTTCGTTTGATAACCTGATGATCACCTAATCATCAACATATCAAAAACATGCTTTCAATTTACCACCGTGCCTGATCTTCAAATATTGAAGCCTTGATACCACTTGTTAAGAATTGAGGACCCAACAAGACAAATGATTTACACCAATCACTAACCCACTAATGATAAACGAATGAGCTAAAAAATAATGATGATAAATAAATACATAAACAGTACAAGAATTTAACGTGATTATATATCAACTATAAAACACAGAGAATAGTTTAGTCCATGAGCGCAAATCGGAGATTTTCTAGTATAAATTCCGTGCACACAATTACAATGAGGTTAGGAATCTATTTATTATAAAACATTAAATATAGTTCCTTGTTGTACAAGTAAACTTGGTCTTTAAGCAAAAGACATTACAAAATCAATTAGTCGCTCCCTTCGTAAATTTGACTTTCAAGATAACTTAATCTCCAAGATAATTTGATTATATTTTTCTTTTATTGTTGAATCTTCACAAATATCTCAACATATATGAGGAATATGAAAAATCGACAGTCGTTTCTTTACCTGAAAGTAAAGATCAAATCATCTCTATACTCGTTAGATCATTATCATCAACCACTAAACTTCATCTCAGAACTAATTTTTACATGAGTGTCACTTCATCATATCCTCAAATTAACTACCTCTCTGATTTAAATGAGAGACGAAACACTACTACAACAACAACAATACCCAATCCCGCGCCTGCGAGGTATGGGGGAGGTAAGGTGTAGACAATCCTTCCTCTACCCTAAACTATAAGAGAAGTCGTTTCTGTTACCACGAGTCGAGAGAATTCTCCACCCACGGTAAAGGAAATTCATCCCCCTCTCTACTCCAGGGTAGAGAGATTGCTTCCGTGAGGACCTCCGGCTAAAAAAAGACTTTTTTTTTTTTTAACTAGAAAATAGAAATTAAAAAATAAATTAAAACATACAAAGATAAATAAAAAACAATAATAAAAATAATAATAATAGTAATAATAATAAAATATAAGGGGGACGCCATGAAGATGGTAGAATCAGATTTTCATGGGGTTTAAAGCATGCCTAAGAATCAATTTAGGCTCTGAGCTGCAGTCAAGACGCCACTAAAACGACGCTTGTCGTTGCCTCAATAAAAGAGCCAAAAGACCTTGTGGACAGCAACTTGAGGGCATGCCGGGTGGAAGTTGTTGCGCAAGCAAAGAGCCAACCACCTTTAGCAAACCAAAAACCACTCATGCACCTTTACGGTAGACACCCCCGAAACTACCCAACTAAAAGGAACCAACCAAGCTCTAGAGCAAGGGAAGTCGTCCTCAGCCATAATGGTCCCAAGATGCACCGAGCGATGCGAATCACTTGATCATACATACATGCATACATACGTACATACATACACACATACCTAAACCTACATACACACCAGACATACCTACGTAAATACATGAGACATACCTACGTACAAGTATGAAACATACCTACGTACATACATACATGCATAAAGCCACACATACAACCATACATACATAGCATAAACACCCAGTCCTACATAAACCTATTAGCAAAACATACATACATGAGTGAATATACCACACCTGCAGACAAGTAAAAAACAAGCATACATA
Source organism: Rutidosis leptorrhynchoides (assembly GCF_046630445.1). Classification (NCBI taxonomy): domain Eukaryota; kingdom Viridiplantae; phylum Streptophyta; class Magnoliopsida; order Asterales; family Asteraceae; genus Rutidosis; species Rutidosis leptorrhynchoides. The sequence continues at coordinate 679,928,669 of NC_092334.1, read as the reverse complement.
CATACCTACCTACAAATATACATACATAAAAAACAAACTCACATATAAAAACGTGTGTAACTGCATCACACCTTCATTACAAAACCTACCTGCATGCATACATACATACAAACATACAAGAACCTACGTGCATACGTACAAACAACCATGCAAGCATGCATACATCCAAAAACCAAAGATACCAAAAACATACTCCTTTAATACTATTGGTAACAATACATAAAACTAATAAAAACGATAGTAGTAGTAATACAAATAATAGTAATAATAATAGTTCATATAAATATTAATAGTAATAAATATTTGTAATACAAATACTAATACACTAATAATTAATAATAGTGATACAAAAAATAATAATAATAACAATAACAATACTAATAATTGTAATAGTAAGAATAATAACAGTAATAGCAGTAATAGCAGTAATAACAGTAATAACAGTAATAACAATAACAATAACAATAACAATAATAATAATAATAAAAATAGCCCTACTCAACTATTCTTATTCTAGCCCTCCACGCATCCCTATCAGAAGTCATGTCCTCGGTCAACGAAAGCTCCCTCATGTCGAGTCTTAGTCTATCCATCCACCTACGAGTAGGTCTACCCCTTCTCCTTACACCATCTACCGTGAGTGCCTCAACTCTCCTAACCGGGGCAATACGTGGTCGTCTCATCACATGCCCAAACCAACGAAGTCGTTCTTCTCTTAGCTTGTCGATGATGCTACTGACTCCAAGTTTTTCCCTAAACACACCATTTGGTATCATATCTAGCATGGTTTTACCACACGTCCACCTAAGCATCCTCATTTCTGCCACCTCCATCCTTCTCTCTTGGGCCTTCGTCATTGGCCAACATTCTGATCCGTACAACATGGCAGGTCTGATTGCCACCTTAAGGAATTTTCCTTTCAATTTGAGTGGTATCTTCTTGTCGCACAAAACCCCTTTCGCTGCTCTCCACTTCAACCAACCTACCTTAATACGATGAGTCACGTCCTCATCTATCCTCCCTGATTTGTGGAGGACCGAGCCTAGATATCTAAACGACTCTTGTGGGTGCAAGATCTGGTCCCCAATGCTGATGTTCCCTCCAACGTTAAGTTCATCATCAGTCCTACCGAATTCGCAACTAAGATATTCCGTCTTTTGTCTACTGATCCGTAGCCCATTTTGTTCTAGGGCTTCCCTCCATTGTTCTAGCCTTCTATTAAGCTCATCCTTTGTTTCCGATACAAGCACGATATCATCGGCAAAAATCAGACACCAAGGGATGTTCTCTTGTATTCCTCGATACAGCTCGTCGAGGATCAAAGCAAAAAGGAAAGGACTAAGGGCCGATCCCTGGTGCAACCCTACTTCTATCGGGAAATACTCTGTGTTTCCCACAGGCGTCTGAACGCAGGCCTTCGCCCCATCGTACATATCCATAATAGCTCTAATATATCTACTTGGGATACCCCTAACGTTAAGGGTCTTCCAAATCAACTTTCGCGGTACGCAATCATAGGCCTTTTCCAAGTCTAAGAAGACCATCTCTAGACCCTTTTGTTTCTCCCTATACTTCTCCATAACGCTTCTTAAAATATGAATTGCCTCCATCGAAGAGCGCCCTGGCATGAAACCAAATTGGTTTTCGGAAACCGTAGTTTCGCGTCGGAGTCTAGTCTCAATCACTCTCTCCCAAAGCTTCATAGTATGACTAAGTAATTTTATGCCTCTATAATTACCACAGATTTGGGCATCCCCTTTATTTTTGTAAATGGGGATAATCTCGCTGAGTCTCCATTCCGTAGGCATTTTATAACTTCTAAGCGTCTTATTGTAAAGACACGTCAACCACCTGACACCATCCTCGCCTAGGCACCGCCACGCCTCTATTGGGATCTGGTCTGGTCCAACAGCTTTGTTTCTACCCATATTTCGTAGTGCCGATCTTACTTCTTCCTGACTGATTCTCCTACAGAAATTGTTGTTCTGGAAATGTCCTATTCCCAAGTCCTGCGGGTCCTCTTGGCGCCCTGGTCCTTCACCCACGAAAAGAGATTGGAAATACCCTTCCCATCTTTTCCTAATTTCGTCTTCCTTTACTATGGTTTGACTGGCTTCATCCTTGATGAACTTGATGTTATCTATATCCCTCCTCCTACGCTCCCTAGCTTTAGCAATCCTGTAAATATCATTTTCTCCTTCTTTGGAGTCTAGTTTCCTATACAAAACTTCATACGCTTTATCTTTTGCACGGGCAACGGCCTTCTTAGCTTCTCTTTTAGCTTCTTTATACCTTTCTTCTGCCCTAGTTCTGTCATCACGTGTCCCGTCCCGACATGTAACGAGCTCCCTAAACCTCAGTTGCTTAAGTGCGACTTTGGTTTGAACCTCATCACTAATCCACCATGATTCTCTACAAGACTTGTGTCCTCTCGATGTCCCTACTGCCACACCTAAGGTTTCCTTGGCGACATCTCTAATAGTTGATGCGAAACTATTCCACATCTGATCTGCATCCCCATGAGTAACAGTATCCATTACTGCCTCTACTCTTTCCAAAACAGATGCTTTGAAAGTTTCGGCTTTCTCTTCATTCAGATTCTTCCAAAGGATCCTAGGTTGGGTGGGTCTCCCTCTCCTAGTAACCCGTCTCTGCGGAACCAAGTCCATGACCAAAAGTCTGTGTTGAGTGGAACAGGTCCAGGTAGTCAGGGCTTTACAGTCTCTGCAGGTCCTAAGGTCCCCTTTGCGAAGCAGCAAATAATCAATCTGAGTACTATGACCTCCACTGTGGAAGGTTGCTAGCTGAGCTTCCGTCTTCCTAAAGAAAGAGTTTGCAACAACCAAATCGTGGGCAACAGCGAATTCGAGAATGGAGCGTCCTTCTTCATTTTGAACTCCGTACCCAAAGCCCCCATGGACACCCGCATATCCGTCTGAAATCGTTCCTATATGTCCATTAAGGTCTCCCCCAATAAGTAATCGATGATCAGCGGGGCAACTCCTCACAACTTCATCTAACGATTCCCAAAAGCGACTTTTTTCTTCTTCGCCTAAACCAGCATGAGGTGCGTAAGCGCAAATAACCATGTAAGACTCCTCCTGGATAACTAACCTAACCGACATAATCCTATCGCTACACCTACCCACACCCACAATATTATCCTTATGACGGGGCCCTATAAAGATCCCTACCCCGTTTCTAGCTACTCTGGAACCCGAAAACCACAACTTGTAGTCACCAATGTCAACCGCCTCTTCACCCTTCCATCTGGTCTCTTGAACACACAATATGTCCACTTTACTCTTAAGTAACGTCTCTACAAGTTCACGGGATTTGCTCGTCAAACTTCCTACATTCCAACTACCTACTCTAATCCTAACACGAAAATCTCTACCCCTTCTAGACCTAGCCGCCCCTGAGCTCGAAGGACATGACCTCACGTGACCATCACTACGACTAGAGTCTATCTTACCCTATATAATAAACAAAAGGGAAAAGGCAGAAGTGGCAATATAATATAAAAATAAAAATATAATATAATAATAACAATAACAATAATAATAATAATAATAATAATAATAATAATAATAATAATAATAATAATAATAATAATAATAATAAACAAAAGGGAAGACGAATCAACTGCTGCCGTGGCTAATAATGTAAGCTTGCTGTGGCTAATAATGAAATTGAGGTGAGTATATATTGATCGAATATCTAATTAATATAATATATTTGATTTAAAATTAATAATTAATTTTAGTATAACAGTTAGAGAATTTAATATCAGGGAAGCAAGTGCAGCACTAATATTGATAGCAAAGTGAGCATACCACAAAAATTAATGGCAATAAGTAATAATATGAACGTAGTGTAGATAATTAATCTGTGAATTAGAAAGAGGTAAAAAGGGAGTAGAAATAACCCAGTCGAGAAACCAAGTTTTCAGATGTTCTGAGAGTCAGAAACGTCCAACCAACTAGGTGTGGAGACGGCAACAACAATAACTCCGGCAAGGTGTCAGTGGCGATGTTACACTGACCGGGAAAACAAGATTCCGACAGGGTGGCGCGTGGCGCGTGAGAGTGCTGCTGCCGTTGAGATTTGCCGGGTTTTGATCGTAAAAGAATTTCCTGTTAATCGGTGGTGGTGGTGTACTCAAAGAGACCAAGATCAGAGAGTAGATTACAGTAAGTATTAAAATATGTGGAACCTCATATATTAATTAAAGCGAAATTGTAAGTATTAAAGGTAAACTACAAAACATTTATGCTCCGCCTTTCGTTCACAAATATGTTATTTCAGGATGAAAATGAAAACTTATATTGAGGCCGAATGAGAATAATTGTGTTGTAGGAGACTACAATGAGAACGCACGTGTGGGAGAAGCCACGACAATGCTCTTAGTAGAGCTTTTACTAACAAGTGGCCATATTCAATTTCATTCGAGGACAAATGATATTGTATGATGTATGATAAGTATATATCCCAGTCTATCATATTCTCAACTTTACAAATAAGATGTCATAAAATATAGTAATGTAACTCACTAAATCAAAATGTTTGTAGTTTCTCTTCAAGTAACATCATTGGACTAACTAATGTATTTGACTGGTTTTCCAGTTCCATAAAATGTCACTTTATTAGTTTGCAGGCATGAATGTATGAAGTTTGTCAATGGGGTACGTCTTTTGATGAAGAGAATATACAGGATGATGAGCAGCAAAAGCCCTTGATGTAGGTGGTTTCAGATAGTGGGACCCTTAATTTCCTTACACTCTTGTTTGTTTTATATATATATATATATATATATATATATATATATATATATATATATAGGGGCAGGGCCGGTCCTAATGTTTTTGATGCCCAGTGCGATGAGATAAAAAATATGCCCCTAAAATACTCCGTATTTACTACAGTATGAATTAAGAAATATAATACTGAGTACATTTATATTTATAATTTAATACTCTAGGTGATAATAAGTACGAAGTGATAGTAATGTAGGGCTCAACTACTTGTAAAGTAATAAATAGGACTAAATTGTATTTATAAGTTATTTATAAGGATATTTGTGTTAAATAATAGAGAGATCCAAAGAAATTGCTATAAACGAAACAACTTTTTAGATCTGGAAAGTCACCTTCTCCATCTCTCTTTTCCATCCAACTTACCTCCATTAAAATAACTTAAGCTCTTCTTCCATTATAACTTTAATTGTTCAAATATGATGAAATAAACCACGTTTAAAGGGGTATAAAACTCAATTATGGGTATGAAATTGTCTAAAAAAACATTTTATGTAGTGAACGACTGATGCCCCCTAACGGTTTGATGCCCAGTGCGGTTGCACTGCTCGCTCCTGGTCAGATCCGGCCCTGTATAGGGGCAGAATCAATGGGGAAGTAACCAATCGGGAGAAGCGGGGGGAAGCAAAAAAAAAAAATTTCGTTTTTTGATAAAACTTTGTTCACGAACATTATAGATTGGATGAAAATAAGAACATTTAGAAAAAACACTTCGTGATGAATGTTATTATTTTGGCGGGAAAACGATCGACAAAAATAACATTCAAGATAATATTGTTCGTGAAAAATTTTAACTTTTTTTTTTCATGTTTTGTGAAGTAAAATTTAGCCCGATTTAGAGTTTAGGGTTTAGGGTTTGGTGTTTTGGGCTTATTCCATAAACCCAAAACACTAAACCCTAAACTCTAAACCGTTCGTGTTAAAAACTCAATCTAAATCCTAAATCTAAACCCTAAATCTAAACCCTAATCCCTAAATTTCTAAACCCTAATATCTAAACCCTATAAACCCTAATATCTAAACCCTAATATCTAAACCCTAATGTCTAAAACCTCAACATACGCTCGAAAAACACGATAATTGTTATATATTACTTCTTCGAGCATTTTCCCGCCAAAATAATAACATTCATCACGAAGTGTCTTTTCTAAATGTTCTTATTTTCATCCAATCTATAATGTTCGTGAACAAATTTTTTTCAAAAAACGAAAAAAAAAATATTTGCTTCCCCCCGCTTCCCCCCGATTGGTTACTTCCCTCTTGATCCTACCACTATATATATATATATATATATATATATATATATATATATATATATATATATATATATATATATATATATATATATATATATATATATATATATATATGTATATATATATATATATCGTAAATATCTAGTGGAACACACAAAAGACTTAAAATTGAAAGGTCTCGCTCTAATCGTCCTACAAACAATAGACGATAACATTGGAATAGAGCGAACACATTTGTAAAAGACAGTTCACACGTATAAATTACCTAACATAAATCTAAAAAATATAAAAAACCGATATCGTATCTAACACCGCAATCACCACTACTCAAAAGTCGCACAACTAAAATGAACACCGGACACTCCAGTAGCACCTAACTCGAGGCCTGCAAACCAATGTAACCTCTCGTACCAGATAACCCCGTATCAACTCCGAAATCAGAGAAACACAAGCCCGTCGAATAAGATTAAATCTCCATTCGAGCGGAAAACGAACCCCTAGAGAAACACTCCAGTAAACACCAATTTTTCGAGGTCAAACTAAGTCAACACACGTCGGCAACGACATCCATTCCACCCGAATAGACTCGATTATGGGAAAGGTATGAACACAACAGTGTAAGCGTAGAGTCAAACCAATCAGAAACCAGGCCATCATCACCGAATTTTCGAAGGATTTACAAACCCGTGAACCCCAGAAGCCAGCTCCCGCCAGCTATCACGAGCAGAAACCAACTCGCATATTTCGGCAGTCAAAGGTCACCGATAGCCAAATTGTGACGACCCGAAAATTTCCGAACATATTTAAACTTTAATCTTTATATATTCCAGACACGTTAAGTAAAGTTTGTTAAGTTGAATCTAAAGAATTTTAAACTGTGTTCATACATTCATTTAACCCCGACCAAATTCCAATGATTCACGAACCATTATATGAACGGATATGATTATATATGTATATGTGTATATATTATAACTTGAGAACGTTAACAAAGTATTAGACGTATAATACTTTACATGAACGTATTTGTTTTAAAATATATTTAAAATAATTATCGAAGGAACTAAAAGATAATATCAAATGATTGAATTATCAGATACATTGAATTATGGCTACGAGTCCCTATTAGGAGGTCCACTTTGATTTAGGAAGCCTTTCCTTTTTAACCATATTCGGAAAATGGTAAAGTGATTTTACAAATAAGAACAATGTGACAATTAACGAAAACTAGACAAGTGTTAGTGAAGATTCCTATTTGATTTTCAATTTATACTTTATAACATTTTCCTAGTGATTTTTTTTATAAGATAACTATTTTAATCTTCATCTTAAAGTTGGGATGTGGAATGTAAATAACTTAAATATTGGATATCAACATTTTACATTGAGATGATTTCGTACGTTTATCTAACCTTCAGACTTTATAACACGTTGCACCAACAAACGTTTAAAAATTTGAAATTTATTAAAAGTGTATTTAATCTTATTTTTCTAAAACATTTTACCATATGACAACTGCTAATAAAACGTTTATTTTTATATATTTAGTTTTAGAAAACAAAGTTATCATATTTGATTTAAACGTATAAAAACGTTTCAGTTAAAAAGAACTTTATTAATTAGGACGTTTTATAAGATAATTTGTATATGACTTTTGAAGAAATTAAATAAAGTTTATATTATAAATATATAAAGTGTTTCAAAAACGTAAACGTAATTTGATATAATATTTTTCTACTATCTAAACGATTCCAAAATAAACTTTAAAGATATAATTAGTTTTAAAAAACTAAATATTGTATTATTACATATTTCATATGAACAAATTTATATATATATATATATATATATATATATATATATATATATATATATATATATATATATATATATATATATATATATATATATATATATATATATATATATATATATATATATTTTACAAGTGACAAAATATAATATTTAACGGATGATTTAAAATAATATATTTTAATAAACAAACGAGAAGTTGATTTATAGAAGCAAATGACCACAACACTCAAATGCATAAGTTACACTTCGTGTAATATTGTTTACTAATGATTTAAGACCATATTTTGATAAGGGTACGAGTCACTAAACATAAAGGGTTAGTTTTCTAAGCGTACGAACGAGCATTCGAGAAACCGAAACTAAGGCATTAGTCGAGTGTCAACGTGCGAGACTATGGAACTAAAATTACAAATTTACTATGCGTGTAAATATAATATATTATATAAATAATTAGTAGATTAAATAAAATTATATATAATATTATTTATAGTGTCGGCAGCCCTCTAGAATAATGGGCATGAGCTGGATTTGGACAAGTCGTGATCGCGGCATGTACACACCCAAAAATCCCGCAATCGCGGAGCAAAGGAACCAGAATTCGGATATATAACCATGTGTTGCTGCTCGATCATTTCATCAATCTCCCTATCTCAATTGTATACTCCATAAAAAATTATTTATTTTATTTATATTAATATTATTAGAAATTCTTATTAATAATATATTTGAATTAATATTAAGTATTATTATTATTATTATTATTGTTATTATTATTATTAGTGTTATACATAAAATACTACGACGAGGTCATGAACGAATTATTTCAAAATAAGTTTAGTAAGGGGGATAGAGCTAAGAAAATTATGGGTTATAGCTATGGAGGTGATGGGTAATGTTCATGGGTATGTTCGTGAGGTCAAACTAGTATTTATCATCTCCGTTGCGTCTACGTACCTTTCCTGCAATATTGAATCTCAATATTGATACGTGAGTACTCATAATTTAACTTTTATATGTTAATAATGTATCCTTGACTAGTGCTCGAGTATATAGGATTATGCATGCTTGTACTTTTGATATTGCCATTAGATAGGTTATGTTGAATCCTGAATTAGTTACATATGTGGTTGAGATAAGGTATAAGATATGCATGTCGTTGGAAAGCTAGTGAAATATTAAGAACTTTTCATTTAGATATCGAAAGGTTTCGATGAACGAATTAGAAGTTATAGTCAATTGAATTTTTGTATTATTATTAAAAATGATTATTATTATCGTCGTTATTATCGTCGTTCTAGTTTTTATCTAATTATTATTATTATTATTATTATTATCATTATTATGATTATTATTATTATCATTATCCATAAAAAGTATTATGATTAAAAATTGTTATTTTATTATTATTACTATCGTTAAAGTTATAATTAGTATTATCATCAATATTATCGTAATATTTATTACCATTAGTATTATTATAACTAGAAACTAATATTAGTAACACCTAATTATTATAATTACTATTATTATCATTAACACGAACGCGATATAAAAGACGATTAAAAGCTATTAAATGAATTGATTAAGAAATAATGTATATGAGTATCATGATGAAATTAAAATATTGTAAGATATTGATTTAGATAAAATTATCGTTCTTATTATTTTTATCATTACTATTATTATTAAAAGTATCGTTAGTATTAAAACTATCATTTTAACAAAAATTATCAATTTAATAGAAATGTCATTGTTATTATAAAATATCATTATTATTATCATTTTAAATAACATTATTATTTTAAAGTTAATATTAAAAAGTATCGTAAATATTAAAGTTATCATAATCAGAATTATCATTTTATCATAATATCATTTTTAGTAAATATAAATATTGATATTTATATTAATTGAATAATAATAATTATTACTACAAAATAATACAACTTTTATTCATTATTATTATCAATGTTATTTTATCAAATAAATATGTAATACAAATAATATAATTACCATAATAAAACCTATCACAATATTTTATGATGTTAAATGAACTTTATAAATTTTATTACTTACGATATATAAAAGTATATTTTTATATAAAATTTTATTTATTAATAAATGAATTATATTATTTACTTTAATAAATCTTTTAAAAAAACATTTAAAAACACAAAACGACGATATTTAAACTATATAATAATCATGTATAAATTTTGGAAATCATTTTGAGTCAAATTGACTTTTGTTGACTTTTGCATATTAGTCTCGAGCATTAGGATTGTGGTACACTATGACCTGACCTAAATTGTTATACAGATATTGACCAACATATAAAAATATATAATTAATATAGGTTCGTGAATCCGAAGTAGACCTTGCACTTGTTCAATGACGTTATATGTATTTTTACTACGAAATACAGTATGGTAAGTTTCATTTGCCTTTTTACCCTTTATATTTTTGGGCTGAGAATACATGCGAAATTTTTATAAATGTTTTACGAAATAGACACAAGTAATCGAAACTACATTATATGGTTGAATGATCGAAGCCGAATATGCCCCTTTTGCTTGGTAGTCTAAGAATTAGTAAACCGATCTACTAATTGACGCCAATCCAAAAGATAGATCTATTGAGCCTAACGAACCCCATCCAAAGTACCGGATGCTTTAGTACTTCGAATTCGTTTTTTATCATGTCCGATGGATTTCCCGAAATGATAGGGGATATTCTTATATGCATCTTGTTAATGTCGGTTACCATGTGTTCAATCCATATGAATGATTTTTGTCTCTATGCATGGGACGTATATTTATGAGAAATGGAAATGAAATTCTTGTGGTCTATTAAAATGATGGAAATGAATGATTATGATAAACTAATGAACTCAGCAACCTTTTGGTTGACACTTTAAAGCATGTTTATTCTCAGGTATGAAAGAAATCTTCCGCTGTGCATTTGTTCATTTTAAGGATATTACTTGAAGTCATTCAAGGCATATTTCGAAGAACGTTGCATTCGAGTCTTTGAGTTCATCAAAGATTATTATTAAGTCAATTTATCGTTGGATAGTGGATATTATGAAATGGTATGCATGCCTGTCAATTTTCGATGTAAATAAAGTTTGTCTTTTAAAAATGAATGCAATGTTTGTAAATGTATCATATAGAGGTCAAATGCCTCGTGAAGTAATCAACTATTGTGAATCATTTATAATGTATATGAACGGGTTCTTTCAGTTGGTATCAGAGCGGTGGTCTTAGCGAACCAGGTCTGCATTAGTGTGTCTAACTGATAAGTCGTTAGGATGCATTAGTGAGTCTGGACTTCGACCGTGTCTGCATGTCAAAAGTTTTGCTTATCATTTTGTGTCAAAAAAATTAACTACTTATCATTCTCAGGAAATTACCTGCTTATCGTTTTTAGTCTAAGACACGTCTTGCTGTATTGATTGCATGAATAGTGTATAGACAAAAATTCATATCTTGGTGTATCTGCTAAATCATATCTTATCGTATCTATTACTGTGAACTTTTCCTGACATATCCCGTAAATTCCTCTGTAATCTACGAAATCTTTGCTCTATATACATAGATATTCTATGTAATTAGAATACCACACGATAGCCGGAAAATCATTTCATATCGAAAAATCCTTTATTCAATCATACGAAATGGAATTCGTCATTAGTTCAAGTCACTCGGATTCCGAAATAGAATCCCACTCAAGCTCCGAAAGCAGTGTGACCGGAATGGAACAACCAATCAGCCATCATCTATTCTGGATGAATTGGGGATGGGTTCGTAGCCTCCTCAATCATTGGAGACAAGAAGAAGGTGATCCCTTCCATCCACCACATTGCCCTCTTGACGAAGAACCTGAAGCACTTATAGGCGAACCAATCCGAAACACCATTTTCTCTCTTATTTCCAGAGTATCTCGTCACGATTATATACTACATCAAATTCTAGATTTTATTTATCCGCTCGTCCGAACCAACAATCACCCCGGTGTAATAGAAGAAGTCAACGAGCTTCGCGCTCGGGTAGTGGCTTTGGAAAATATGGTGCAAAGGTTACAAACACCAGCAGCAACACCAGTAGCATAACCAGTACCACCATCATCAACGCCAACAGTACAATTACTACCCCAACCAAAACCGCGTCGTAAACCTCAACATTACAATCTGTCCCACAAGCACCAATGTCATACGCTTTGTAGATACCAAGAAATACCAACAACAACAAACGATGAAGTGTTGATTCATAACTTCATTGGAGAAACATTTTGCGACTATTATGTAATCTCTAAAGTCTTAGAGATTATCTATTCTAGCCCTAACCATAAATCAGATGAACGAACCAAAATGATAGAAGGAAGAATAGAAATACTGACAAGAATGGTGAGTGATTTACAAGCTAGACTTGTTTTACCAACAGTATCAACAGTAACGTTAGCATCACCAGCACTGTCAGTGCCGTCAGCAGCATCAGAATCAGCAGTAACTATAACATCACAAACTCCGTCAGTTCAAGAATCACCGTGAACACAGTTACAAATCAACAACAAAGTATGTCATATCAACGAGTTATGAAGTATTAACTCATTCCATCTGAAGAAATTATATGTATATTTTATATATAAATAAATTTTGAGATCAATATAAATCTTTCCGTACTAAGCTATTATGTATAGATCTTAACTACTAGGTTAATTCATATTACTAATATGCTATGATGTACATCTTTTGTCCGCAATTTAACCATCATTAATTACAATATCTGTTTCAATTCAATGAATTCTATTTGATAATAAATCAAGTGTATTATTCAAATATATGTTTGATTTTACACTTTCATCTTCAATGTACTCGAAACTTTCTAGAAACATCATTCATACCTTGCGAAGTTCACAAGAATTTCACGAAAACCAATATCATGCATCAATAAATAACGAAGTATTGATTCATAATTCCAATATCATTGAAGAAATACTCATGTAATTTTTAAAGTTTTAGGAATTTCTCAATTCTAATTTCAATCGTAAATTAAATGAGTTTAATTTAATATTAACTCGTTAAATTTATAGTGTCGGCAGCCCTCTAGAATAATGGGCATGAGCTGGATTTGGACAAGTCGTGATCGCGGCATGTACACACCCAAAAATCCCGCAATCGCGGAGCAAAGGAACCAGAATTCGGATATATAACCATGTGTTGCTGCTCGATCATTTCATCAATCTCCCTATCTCAATTGTATACTCCGTAAAAAATTATTTATTTTATTTATATTAATATTATTAGAAATTCTTATTAATAATATATTTGAATTAATATTAAGTATTATTATTATTATTATTATTATTGTTATTATTATTATTAGTGTTATACATAAAATACTACGACGAGGTCATGAACGAATTATTTCAAAATAAGTTTAGTAAGGGGGATAGAGCTAAGAAAATTATGGGTTATAGCTATGGAGGTGATGGGTAATGTTCATGGGTATGTTCGTGAGGTCAAACTAGTATTTATCATCTCCGTTGCGTCTACGTACCTTTTCTGCAATATTGAATCTCAATATTGATACGTGAGTACTCATAATTTAACTTTTATATGTTAATAATGTATCCTTGACTAGTGCTCGAGTATATAGGATTATGCATGCTTGTACTTTTGATATTGCCATTAGATAGGTTATGTTGAATCCTGAATTAGTTACATATGTGGTTGAGATAAGGTATAAGATATACATGTCGTTGGAAAGCTAGTGAAAAATTAAGAACTTTTCATTTAGATATCGAAAGGTTTCGATGAACGAATTAGAAGTTATAGTCAATTGAATTTTTGTATTATTATTAAAAATGATTATTATTATCGTCGTTATTATCGTCGTTCTAGTTTTTATCTAATTATTATTATTATTATTATTATCATTATTATGATTATTATTATTATCATTATCCATAAAAAGTATTATCATTAAAAATTGTTATTTTATTATTATTACTATCGTTAAAGTTATAATTAGTATTATCATCAATATTATCGTAATATTTATTACCATTAGTATTATTATAACTAGAAACTAATATTAGTAACACCTAATTATTATAATTACTATTATTATCATTAACACGAACGCGATATAAAAGACGATTAAAAGCTATTAAATGAATTGATTAAGAAATAATGTATATGAGTATCATGATGAAATTAAAATATTGTAAGATATTGATTTAGATAAAATTATCGTTCTTATTATTTTTATCATTACTATTATTATTAAAAGTATCGTTAGTATTAAAACTATCATTTTAACAAAAATTATCAATTTAATAGAAATGTCATTGTTATTATAAAATATCATTATTATTATCATTTTAAATAACATTATTATTTTAAAGTTAATATTAAAAAGTATCGTAAATATTAAAGTTATCATAATCAGAATTATCATTTTATCATAATATCATTTTTAGTAAATATAAATATTGATATTTATATTAATTGAATAATAATAATTATTACTACAAAATAATACAACTTTTATTCATTATTATTATCAATGTTATTTTATCAAATAAATATGTAATACAAATAATATAATTACCATAATAAAACCTATCACAATATTTTATGATGTTAAATGAACTTTATAAATTTTATTACTTACGATATATAAAAGTATATTTTTATATAAAATTTTATTTATTAATAAATGAATTATATTATTTACTTTAATAAATCTTTTAAAAAAACATTTAAAAACACAAAACGACGATATTTAAACTATATAATAATCATGTATAAATTTTGGAAATCATTTTGAGTCAAATTGACTTTTGTTGACTTTTGCATATTAGTCTCGAGCATTAGGATTGTGGTACACTATGACCTGACCTAAATTGTTATACAGATATTGACCAACATATAAAAATATATAATTAATATAGGTTCGTGAATCCGAAGTAGACCTTGCACTTGTTCAATGACGTTATATGTATTTTTACTACGAAATACAGTATGGTAAGTTTCATTTGCCTTTTTACCCTTTATATTTTTGGGCTGAGAATACATGCGAAATTTTTATAAATGTTTTACGAAATAGACACAAGTAATCGAAACTACATTATATGGTTGAATGATCGAAGCCGAATATGCCCCTTTTGCTTGGTAGTCTAAGAATTAGTAAACCGATCTACTAATTGACGCCAATCCAAAAGATAGATCTATTGAGCCTAACGAACCCCATCCAAAGTACCGGATGCTTTAGTACTTCGAATTCGTTTTTTATCATGTCCGATGGATTTCCCGAAATGATAGGGGATATTCTTATATGCATCTTGTTAATGTCGGTTACCATGTGTTCAATCCATATGAATGATTTTTGTCTCTATGCATGGGACGTATATTTATGAGAAATGGAAATGAAATTCTTGTGGTCTATTAAAATGATGGAAATGAATGATTATGATAAACTAATGAACTCAGCAACCTTTTGGTTGACACTTTAAAGCATGTTTATTCTCAGGTATGAAAGAAATCTTCCGCTGTGCATTTGTTCATTTTAAGGATATTACTTGAAGTCATTCAAGGCATATTTAAGAACGTTGCATTCGAGTCTTTGAGTTCATCAAAGATTATTATTAAGTCAATTTATCGTTGGATAGTGGATATTATGAAATGGTATGCATGCCTGTCAATTTTCGATGTAAATAAAGTTTGTCTTTTAAAAATGAATGCAATGTTTGTAAATGTATCATATAGAGGTCAAATGCCTCGTGATGTAATCAACTATTGTGAATCGTTTATAATGTATATGAACGGGTTCTTTCAGTTGGTATCAGAGTGGTGGTCTTAGCGAACCAGGTCTGCATTAGTGTGTCTAACTGATAAGTCGTTAGGATGCATTAGTGAGTCTGGACTTCGACCGTGTCTGCATGTCAAAAGTTTTGCTTATCATTTTGTGTCAAAAAAATTAACTACTTATCATTCTCAGGAAATTACCTGCTTATCGTTTTTAGTCTAAGACACGTCTTGCTGTATTGATTGCATGAATAGTGTATAGACAAAAATTCATATCTTGGTGTATCTGCTAAATCATATCTTATCGTATCTATTACTGTGAACTTTTCCTGACATATCCCGTAAATTCCTCTGTAATCTACGAAATCTTTGCTCTATATACATAGATATTCTATGTAATTAGAATACCACACGATAGCCGGAAAATCATTTCATATCGAAAAATCCTTTATTCAATCATACGAAATGGAATTCGTCATTAGTTCAAGTCACTCGGATTCCGAAATGGAATCCCACTCAAGCTCCGAAAGCAGTGTGATCGGAATGGAACAACCAATCAGCCATCATCTATTCTGGATGAATTGGGGATGGGTTCGTAGCCTCCTCAATCATTGGAGACAAGAAGAAGGTGATCCCTTCCATCCACCACATTGCCCTCTTGACGAAGAACCTGAAGCACTTATAGGCGAACCAATCCGAAACACCATTTTCTCTCTTATTTCCAAGGTATCTCGTCACGATTATATACTACATCAAATTCTAGATTTTATTTATCCGCTCGTCCGAACCAACAATCACCCCGGTGTAATAGAAGAAGTCAACGAGCTTCGCGCTCGGGTAGTGGCTTTGGAAAATATGGTGCAAAGGTTACAAACACCAGCAGCAACACCAGCAGCATAACCAGTACCACCATCATCAACGCCAACAGTACAATTACTACCCCAACCAAAACCGCGTCGTAAACCTCAACATTACAATCTATCCCACAAGCACCAATGTCATACGCTTTGTAGATACCAAGAAATACCAACAACAACAAACGATGAAGTGTTGATTCATAACTTCATTGGAGAAACATTTTGCGACGATTATGTAATCTCTAAAGTCTTAGAGATTATCTATTCTAGCCCTAACCATAAATCAGATGAACGAACCAAAATGATAGAAGGAAGAATAGAAATACTGACAAGAATGGTGAGTGATTTACAAGCTAGACTTGTTTTACCAACAGCATCAACAGTAACGTTAGCATCACCAGCAATGTCAGTGCCGTCAGCAGCATCAGAATCAGCAGTAACTATAACATCACAAACTCCGTCAGTTCAAGAATCACCGTGAACACAGTTACAAATCAACAACAAAGTATGTCATATCAACGAGTTATGAAGTATTAACTCATTCCATCTGAAGAAATTATATGTATATTTTATATATAAATAAATTTTGAGATCAATATAAATCTTTCCGTACTAAGCTATTATGTATAGATCTTAACTACTAGGTTAATTCATATTACTAATATGCTATGATGTACATCTTTCGTCCGCAATTTAACCATCATTAATTACAATCTCTGTTTCAATTCAATGAATTCTATTTGATAATAAATCAAGTGTATTATTCAAATATATGTTTGATTTTACACTTTCATCTTCAATGTACTCGAAACTTTCTAGAAACATCATTCATACCTTGCGAAGTTCACAAGAATTTCACGAAAACCAATATCATGCATCAATAAATAACGAAGTATTGATTCATAATTCCAATATCATTGAAGAAATACTCATGTAATTTTTAAAGTTTTAGGAAATTCTCAATTCTAATTTCAACCGTAAATTAAATGAGTTTAATTTAATATTAACTCGTTAAATTTATAGTGTCGGAAGCCCTCTAGAATAATGGGCATGAGCTGGATTTGGACAAGTCGTGATCGCGGCATGTACACACCCAAAAATCCCGCAATCGCGGAGCAAAGGAACCAGAATTCGGATATATAACCATGTGTTGCTGCTCGATCATTTCATCAATCTCCCTATCTCAATTGTATACTCCGTAAAAAATTATTTATTTTATTTATATTAATATTATTATAAATTCTTATTAATAATATATTTGAATTAATATTAAGTATTATTATTATTATTATTATTATTATTATTATTATTATTATTAGTGTTATACATAAAATACTACGACGAGGTCATGAACGAATTATTTCAAAATAAGTTTAGTAAGGGGGATAGAGCTAAGAAAATTATGGGTTATAGCTATGGAGGTGATGGGTAATGTTCATGGGTATGTTCGTGAGGTCAAACTAGTATTTATCATCTCCGTTGCGTCTACGTACCTTTCCTGCAATATTGAATCTCAATATTGATACGTGAGTACTCATAATTTAACTTTTATATGTTAATAATGTATCCTTGACTAGTGCTCGAGTATATAGGATTATGCATGCTTGTACTTTTGATATTGCCATTAGATAGGTTATGTTGAATCCTGAATTAGTTACATATGCGGTTGAGATAAGGTATAAGATATACATGTCGTTGGAAAGCTAGTGAAAAATTAAGAACTTTTCATTTAGATATCGAAAGGTTTCGATGAACGAATTAGAAGTTATAGTCAATTGAATTTTTGTATTATTATTAAAAATGATTATTATTGTCGTCGTTATTATCGTCGTTCTAGTTTTTATCTAATTATTATTATTATTATTATTATTATCATTATTATGATTATTATTATTATCATTATCCATAAAAAGTATTATCATTAAAAATTGTTATTTTATTATTATTACTATCGTTAAAGTTATAATTAGTATTATCATCAATATTATCGTAATATTTATTACCATTAGTATTATTATAACTAGAAACTAATATTAGTAACACCTAATTATTATAATTACTATTATTATCATTAACACGAACGCGATATAAAAGACGATTAAAAGCTATTAAATGAATTGATTAAGAAATAATGTATATGAGTATCATGATGAAATTAAAATATTGTAAGATATTGATTTAGATAAAATTATCGTTCTTATTATTTTTATCATTACTATTATTATTAAAAGTATCGTTAGTATTAAAACTATCATTTTAACAAAAATTATCAATTTAATAGAAATGTCATTGTTATTATAAAATATCATTATTATTATCATTTTAAATAACATTATTATTTTAAAGTTAATATTAAAAAGTATCGTAAATATTAAAGTTATCATAATCAGAATTATCATTTTATCATAATATCATTTTTAGTAAATATAAATATTGATATTTATATTAATTGAATAATAATAATTATTACTACAAAATAATACAACTTTTATTCATTATTATTATCAATGTTATTTTATCAAATAAATATGTAATACAAATAATATAATTACCATAATAAAACCTATCACAATATTTTATGATGTTAAATGAACTTTATAAATTTTATTACTTACGATATATAAAAGTATATTTTTATATAAAATTTTATTTATTAATAAATGAATTATATTATTTACTTTAATAAATCTTTTAAAAAAACATTTAAAAACACAAAATGACGATATTTAAACTATATAATAATCATGTATAAATTTTGGAAATCATTTTGAGTCAAATTGACTTTTGCGACGATTATGTAATCTCTAAAGTCTTAGAGATTATCTATTCTAGCCCTAACCATAAATCAGATGAACGAACCAAAATGATAGAAGGAAGAATAGAAATACTGACAAGAATGGTGAGTGATTTACAAGCTAGACTTGTTTTACCAACAGCATCAACAGTAACGTTAGCATCACCAGCACTGTCAGTGCCGTCAGCAGCATCAGAATCAGCAGTAACTATAACATCACAAACTCCGTCAGTTCAAGAATCACCGTGAACACAGTTACAAATCAACAACAAAGTATGTCATATCAACGAGTTATGAAGTATTAACTCATTCCATCTGAAGAAATTATATGTATATTTTATATATAAATAAATTTTGAGATCAATATAAATCTTTCCGTACTAAGCTATTATGTATAGATCTTAACTACTAGGTTAATTCATATTACTAATATGCTATGATGTACATCTTTCGTCCGCAATTTAACCATCATTAATTACAATCTATGTTTCAATTCAATGAATTCTATTTGATAATAAATCAAGTGTATTATTCAAATATATGTTTGATTTTACACTTTCATCTTCAATGTACTCAAAACTTTCTAGAAACATCATTCATACCTTGCGAAGTTCACAAGAATTTCACGAAAACCAATATCATGCATCAATAAATAACGAAGTATTGATTCATAATTCCAATATAATTGAAGAAATACTCATGTAATTTTTAAAGTTTTAGGAATTTCTCAATTCTAATTTCAACCGTAAATTAAATGAGTTTAATTTAATATTAACTCGTTAAATCTATGTTACATCTAAAGAAAATATACATACATATATATATATATACATATATATATATATATACATATATATATATATATACATATATATATATATATATATATATATATATATATATATATTCATAAAGACTGTAATAAAATTCTTTTGTACAAAATATTAATTGTGAAATTTTTTTTTAACGGGTAGGTAATACCCGAGAAATATATAAATTCACAATTAATATGTTACATTCTTCGAATCCGATTCAATAATGATCAACTATACTCACTATTTCTCAACAATATACATTCTTTCATAAAAATCAAAACAACCATACTCATTCAAATTCAATTACATATTCTGATTTTGAAATTGTAAAATTCAATTCGAAATATAACCAGTATAATCACTCTTAGATTCTTACATCTTTCAAAGCTATATTTTGACTTCAAAACTGTGTTAGAACATCATATGTATATTAACGATTACAATCTGTGTTTGAACACTCCGAAGTTTCCGAAGACACTTCAAACAATGAACAATCAAAATGATGATCCAACCACATGTTGCCCACAGTTATGTATCTGAAAAACTCTCGAACCCAAAGTCATAGTTTAACATGTATCCGTGTCAGACCCTTTGGCATTTATTAGCTAAATTGACTTTTCAATTCCTTTTCAATATAGCCAGTTTTTTCACAGCTCCAGCAAGTCAACTTTGACTTTTCAGTCGAACTAGTCTTATTATAACCTCAATAGATACGTTGCCCTTTCGCCATCGTTACTGGGGAACCTTTCATATTCTACCACATTAACAGTAAAGTTACCAACAACTTCATTACTCAATGGCTTAGGTCTCTCCGAAAAACCATTATAATTGTTCGTTAAAACCCGACCGTATACTCACGCGCATCTTGTAACAAAAACTGACGTACAAATTACTAGGAATTAGCAATCAGTATTTTGAATTCTGTAGCTTTCTATGCCAACAGTTATATATATACATATAACGTCTGCCTCCAAGACTTACATACTGCGAATGTGAAGTCTCTAAAAAACACCCTGAACTGCGAACTAGTTCTCGAAATGCTGATGAAGCAGCAAAAACTATAAACGACCTTAACAGTAAAAAGTTTGATGATAATGAATAGTGTGCTGGCAAAGCGCAGAAAAAGAGAAGTTTTGGAACTGGGAACCGGATTGAGCAAAGTATGAAGGAGGCTGTGGAAAAATCACAAAGCCTGAACCTGACTTCAAAGGATCCAAATGATTCAGTACCTGCTGAAGTCATTAACGAATACCTTGCTCCTAACTCTAAACCCCTGCGGACAATATTCTTCATCATCCTCTGATATTAGAAATTCTAAGATATCATCGTATCTTTCATTATAAATATCCTCCATATTTCTGAAGATGTTTTCATAATTATTCTTATCTGAAATCATTTACCTCTTCACGCTATATGTATTACATCATAAAAGAAACTATTTTAGTTTCTAAATTCTGAAACATTCGAGTTTAAAATAGGAATATTTTTGAAGTAGTGTTGGGAGCTGAAGCATGAGTTAGTATAATATAATGACACTTGATTAACGTGATTATATTACAGTAATTCATGCTGAGTTTCTAAATGGAACGTGATGATTCACTGATTATAACGTCATCATGTGCCATGTTACACGACTTTTGTATTCTATTTAATCTCTAAAATATCAAGAAAATATTTCTTGATGATTCGGTCCTTTCCAGGGTATTCTGGTAATTTAACAAATCAAGATCGTGCCATTACCATTTCATTCTTAGAACATTAACTATGTTCATTCCGAAATTCATATCTGCGAATTCTGGACCATTACAAACGGTAGTTAATCGCAAGAAGAAGAAACGAAAGGACAAAACTCCGAAATAGAAATTGGGGTATAAATCGCAGCAAATAGGAGAGAGCATTAACTATGGATGACAATGATTATTAAAGACAGAAGCAGGGACATCGAAATATAAGGGAAGATATAAAACCCAACAACAACCCAGAAACTATAAACCGTAGATATCGATGCATATAGCAATATAAAGAACCGGGAGAATTAAAAACACTATAAAACTAAGAGTATAGTAAAAGTAAATAGATTCTTCCAGAGGCAGATGAAAAAGAAGAACGACAGATATGAAAGTGAGGAGTATATCGAGAATTAGCACTGGATGAAGCATATTAACGAATACTTTAAAAATATGAGTTGAGGAAGAAAGACTAGAAGGTGTGAGTCGTAAGGAAACGAAAGAGGTGGATTTATAGTAAAATATCCGACAGAGAAATCGAGAAGGATTATCGCATTAAATCAAAGGTGATCATAATCACCAAAGAATCAAATCCAATATAGATTACAAAGATTTTCTTTAAACCCGGAGATCAATGGTGATGACATCAAAAGATATGATGAATCACTATAATCTTATTTCATTCACTTACGATAACTTCACTCATACGCTTCGAGGAATTGAATTATTTTATTCATATTTCTTAATCATGATAAAATCCTACCTATCAACTTATATTCTTCATAATAACATTCTCATTGTTAGCCATGACGACCTCTATCAAATTTCGGGGATGAAATTTCTTTAACGGGTAGGTACTGTGACGACCCGAAAATTTTCGAACAAATTTAAACTTTAATCTTTATATATTCCCGACACGATAAGCAAAGTTTGTTAAGTTGAATCTCAAGAATTTTAAACTGTGTTCATACATTCATTTAACCCCGACCAAATTCCAATGATTCACTAACCATTATATGAACGGATATGATTATATATGTATATGTGTATATATTATAACTTGAGAACGTTAACAAAGTATTAGATGTATAATACTTTACATGAACGTATTTATTTTAAAATATATTTAAAATAATTATCGACGGAACTAAAAGATAATATCAAATGATTGAATTATCAGATACATTGAATTATGGCTACGAGTCCCTATTAGGAGGTCCACTTTGATTTAGGAAACCTTTCCTTTTTAACCATATTCGGAAAATGGTAAAGTGATTTTACAAATAAGAACAATGTGACAATTAATGAAAACTAGACAAGAGTTAGTGAAGATTCCTATTTGATTTTCAATTTATACTTTATAACATTTTCCTAGTGATTTTTTTTATAAGATAACTATTTTAATCTTCATCTTAAAGTTGGGATGTGGAATGTAAATAACTTAAATATTGGATATCAACATTTTACATTGAGATGATTTCGTATGTTTATCTAATCTTCAGACTTTATAACACGTTGTACCAACAAACGTTTAAAAATTTGAAATTTATTAAAAGTGTATTTAATCTTATTTTTCTAAAACATTTTACCATATGACAACTGCTAATAAAACGTTTATTTTTATATATTTAGTTTTAGAAAACAAAGTTATCATATTTGATTTAAATGTATAAAAACATTTCAGTTAAAAAGAACTTTATTAATTAGGACGTTTTATAAGATAATTTGTATATGACTTTTGAAGAAATTAAATAAAGTTTATATTATAAATATATAAAGTGTTTCAAAAACGTAAACGTAATTTGATATAATATTTTTCTACTATCTAAACGATTCCAAAATAAACTTTAAAGATATAATTAGTTTTGAAAAATTAAATATTGTGTTATTACATATTTCATATGAACAAATATATTCATATATATATATATATATATATATATATATATATATATATATATATATATATATATATATATATATATATATATATATATATATATATATATATATATATATTTTACAAGTGACAAAATATAATATTTAACTGATGATTTAAAATAATATATTTTAATAAACAAACGAGTAGTTTTTTTGTAGAAGCAAATGACCACAACACTCAAATGCATAAGTTAAACTTCTTTAAATATTGTTTACTAATGATTTAAGACTATATTTTGATAAGGGTACGAGTCACTAAACATAAAGGGTTAGTTTTCTAAGCGTACGAACTAGCATTCGAGAAACCGAAACTAAGGCATTAGTCGAGTGCCAATGTACGAGACTATGGAACTAAAATTACAAATTTACTATGCGTATAAATATAATATATTATATAAATAATTAGTAGATAATTAGTAGATAATTATTAGATTAAATAAAATTATATATAATATTAATTATAGTGTCGGCAGCCCTCTAGGATAATGGGCATGAGCTGGATTTGGACAAGCTGTGATCGCGGCATGTACACACCCAAAAATCCCGCAATCGTGGAGTAAAGGAACCAGAATTCGGATATATAACCAAGTGTTGCTGCTCGATCATCTCATTAATCTCCCTATCTCAATTGTATACTCCGTAAAAATTTATTTATTTTATTTATATTAATATTATTAGAAATTCTTATTAATAATATATTTGAATTAATATTAAGTATTATTATTATTATTATTGTTATTATTATTATTAGTGTTATACATAAAATACTACGACGAGGTCATGAACGAATTATTTCAAAATAAGTTTAGTAAGCGGGATAGAGCTAAGAAAATTATGGGTTATAGCTATGGAGGTGATGGGTAATGTTCATGGGTATGTTCGTGAGGTCAAACTAGTGTTTATCATCTCCGTTGCGTCTACGTACCTTTCCTGCAATATTGAATCTCAATATTGATACGTGAGTACTCATAATTTAACATTTATATGTTAATAGTGTATCCTTGACTAGTGCTCGAGTATATAGGATTATGCATGCTTGTACTTTTGATATTGCCATTAGATAGGTTATGGTGAATCCTGAATTAGTTACATATGTGGTTGAGATAAGGTATAAGATATGCATGTCGTTGGAAAGCTAGTGAAAAATTAAGAACTTTTCATTTAGATATCGAATGGTTTCGATGAACTAATTAGAAGTTATAGTCAATTGAATTTTTGTATTATTATTAAAAATGATTATTATTATCGTCGTTCTAGTTTTTATCTAATTATTATTATTATTATTATTATTATTATTATTATTATTATTATTATTATTATTATTATTATTATTATTATTATTATTATTATTATCATTATTATGGTTATTATTATTATTATCATTATTCATAAAAAGTATTATCATTAAAAATTGTTATTTTATTATTATTACTATCGTTAAAGTTATAATTAGTATTATCATTAATATTATCGTAATATTTATTACCATTAGTATTATTATAACTAGAAACTAATATTAGTAACACCTAATTATTATAATTACTATTATTATCATTAACACGAACGCGATATAAAAGACGATTAAAAGCTATTAAATGAATTTATTTAGAAATAATGTATATGAGTATCATGATGAAATTAAAATATTGTAAGATATTGATTTAGATAAAATTATCATTCTTATTATTTTTATCATTACTATTATTATTAAAAGTATCGTTAGTATTAAAACTATCATTTTAATAAAAATTATCAATTTAATAGAAATGTCATTGTTATTATAAAATATCATTATTATTATTGATGTCGTAGCGTGGGGGTACGAAATAGTTTATATTTTTACTAGGAAATACTATTAAATATGCTACAATTTTACACAAATTTTAATTATTTATTTACAAATGGGATATATCTAAACATTGCTACAACACTATAGGCAGTGTACCTAATCGTAGATTAGTATAGTTTTTAGGAAGTCCGGTTCGTTCCACAGGGAGCGGGCTTATTGCACACTATATTTTTAAACAACTATATTTGTACAAAATATATTATATTAATATATAATAATATATAAAAGGGGGTTTACCGTTTAATGACCGGTTTATCGATTTATATTTTAAGCGAAGCGTATAGTAAATGACGATATTTAAATAACAATATAAAATAAATAACAATAATTAAAATGACAATAAATAAAAGTACGAGGAAATATGAAATAAAATATATTATGCTTATTTAAACTTCCGTAACCATGATGGTTGACGTGTTGATTTTAGTTTTATGCCCATGGGTTAATTGTCCTTTGTCCTGGATTATTTAATATGTCCGTCTGGTTTTTGTCCATAACAGTCCATCGGTCATAAATTTAAAGTGCGAGTGTCCTCGTCAAATTATTCTTATACCCGAAGTCAAATATTCCAACTAATTGGGGACTTAAACTGTAACAAGGTTTTAATACTTTGTTTAATAATTACACCAGGATATCGACTGCGTGTAACCCAAGGTTTTAATACTTTGTTATCAATTATGACAAGTGTCCTTGTACATAATTTCACCCATGTTTTAATAATTCCATAGACTATTAATCCATTCCCGTGTCCGGTTAAATGAACGATTATTCGTACATATAAATACCCCGTCCATCGTGTTCGATCGAGTGTATATGGTTATTTATAGGGACGTTCAATTGTAAATCTTTATATTAAAATTAACAAACTATCATTTAGTTAAACAAATATAAATCCCATTAATAGCCCATAGTCTAATTTCCACAAGTGTCGTTCTTTTGTCCAAACTCCAATTATGGTACAAAGCCCAATTACCCAATTTTAGTAATTAGCCCAACATCATGATTACTTCGTTTTAAATAAACATAATAATAACTTAGCCACGAGACATTAAATTAAAAAGGTTGAACATAACTTACAATGATTAAAAATAGCGTAGCGTTACACGGACAGAATTTCGACTTACACCCTTACAACATTCGCTAACATACCCTTATTATTAGGATTTAAAATTAAAATTAAAATTAAAATATAAAATATAAATATAAATATTACGTATACATATATAGAGAGAGATTGATTTATGATGATTTTTACGATCAAACTGCGTTTGTTTTTATAGGGATTTGAGTCCAGGGAAGCTCCGCGACTCGCGGCATTTTTTTCCTTCAAACTCCGCGAGTCGCGGAGTTTGTTTTTACAGCTCACCAGCCTTGGCTCCTAGCTTGTCGACGGATTATATAAATAAATATAATATATAAATAATTTTAGTAATTATTTAAATATTATATTATATTTATGTGCATAGTTGACTTGTAATTTTTAGTCCGTTGCGTCGAGCGTTGAGAGTTGACTCTGGTCCCGGTTCCGGATTTTCGAACGTCCTTGCGTACAATTTAATATCTTGTACTTTGCGTTTTGAATCTTGTACTCTTGTAATTTTGAGACGTTTCTTATCAATAATTGGAACCTCTTTGATTGTATTTTGTACTTTTGAGCTTTTTGGTCGTTTGCGTCTTCAATTCGTTGAATCTGTCTTTTGTCTTCACCTTTTATTATTTAAACGAATATTACTTGTAAATAGAACAATTGCAACTAAAAGCTTGTCTTTCTTGAGGAATAATGCTATGAAATATATGTTCGTTTTTAGCATTATTAAATATTCCCACACTTGAGCGTTGCTTGTCCTCAAGCAATATAGTCTTGAAATACTAGAATCACTTCTTTATTCTTCACACTTTGTACATTAGTGATTTTTATAAGGCGGTATAAACAATGGTAGTAACGATATGGTTTACAGTCCCACATGACTATAAAAATTTAGATCCTTTAAGGAAATTGGATCTTTATGAAAACATTTGATCTTTTGAAAATTTTAATCTAGCTTTTACCCTAGATAAGTTTTCCGGAATAACCCTTCACCAGTGTTTGCAAATTCTTTTTGTGGGTTTGGTGGGTTTTAGATTTGAAAATTTTGGCTCAAAACTTATGGTTTTGTGTCACCCACTTGCTAACCTTGTATTAGGAAAGCAACACGTCCAGTATACTTGCTCCGTATATTACCTTTCGGTAAACTACCGTCCGGTTGTAAAGGAAAGCGTTGAACAAGCAACTGTTAAGGCAATGTCCCCTGACATGCTTTTGATTATGGTCTATAACGTGTCGGACGCAATTACTATCCTTTGTAGGAGCAATAGTAAAGCTCACCCTTATAATTTTTCGGTCTGGCATAAGATCCTGTCTTTGACCATACTATGCAACCACCGTTCTTACGGTTGACACCCGATTTGGTTCAGATGACCTAATGAATTCCAGGTGAATTCGTAGGATTTTACGTTCAACGGTAATGAACACATTGAAAATAGGGCTTTCAGAAAACAAATCGATTTTAATTTTTTGATCAAAATATTTTCTCGTTCAAGCTCGAGTTTAGATATCATTGAATTCCATGAGTTTGAATTCTCAATCTTTAAGGTCAATCTCTAGGATTGAGTAATATCAGTCTTAAAAGCTAATTTTTGATCTTTACGGAGATTATCCTTTCTGGGGATCTGATTCATTAGTCTTATCCAGCTAATTTGCACGGCGCCTTCCCCATTTTACAAGATAGATCCTCTCATGGTTAGGATAAGTCTGACCACTTGGCGACCCTGTTTGATGCTGAGGTCCGTGGATTTCCTGCTGATTTTAGTGATGACTTTTCTAGATTTTTCGTCAACCTACAGCTGGTCTGGACGACAACTTCATGACCTAAATCAAGAAGCGCGTTTCTTTTTCGGAAGACTTTACTTCCTTTTAAAGATGGAATTGATTCATCGTGTAGATCCATCTTTCTTACAGTAAATCGGGTAAAACTGTTTAGTTTAGTCCAAAACAAAAGTATTTTCAATTATTTGTACAAAAATATGTGACATATGTTTAAGATAACTTGGAGAATTTTCCCACACTTGGCTTTTATTTTTCTTTTTTTGTCCTCTATTCCATTTTAAATGAATTCTAACATTTTGGTTTGTTTCTCAATTTATGTCCTTTCCGAGGTAACAATAATTTCAGTGTTAAAACCTAGTTTTATCATTCATAAATATGTATAAACATGATTTTGAGTTCATTTAATTGAAAATTTTGAAAATTTTTACTAGAATTGGGTAGTCAGTATATAAGACTAGGGCTGTTCTTTATTATCAGAGAGCACTAGATTCTAATACAACTACTGCTTTACTAGTATTTTTAATGGTAACCAAGTGTTTAAGATAAAAATTTTAAAAATGCGAAAGAATTTAACCCCTTCCCACACTTAAGATCTTGCAATGCCCTCATTTGCAAGAAATCAGTATCAATTTAAATTATTGAGGGTGATTAGCGTAGAAATGATTAAATTTTATCAAAGTTTCCAAACATATTGGCATTTGTTTGCTGAATAATAAATGGTGCATATCATTTGTTCATTCCGTCTTGTTGTTACATCACATTTATTTTTCATCTTGTCGTCAAAATTAGTTGCTTTTGCTGAACTTAATGCCAATCTTTGAAAATGCGTTGTTTTATCCTGTTGTGTACATAAGATAAACTGCAAACATATATACATATTTTTGAAGTTTGGTATATTACCCCACATTCAAAAATTATTAAAATCTAATAATAAAAGTTAGAAAATTATAAAAACTATTACAATATCAACATAAGTATTAAATGTATCAACATTACAAATAATAAAATAAATAAAACTAAGTAGACTAGGGATGATACTGATACCAGTAGGGGTTCCATGCATAACCGTATGTGTTATAGAATGCTTCGGCTGGGTTATACGTAGGATACGGTGGCTGCATCTCTATAGACCAGGGAGGAAATATGGGCGTTGGAGTATGAATATAGTTTCTACCTATATGTTGGCAATAAGCTATGATTTGGTTTTGATGAACTTGCCAATCTTCAAATGCTCGATGTCTAGCATTTTCATACTCTTGTGAAGCTATAAACCTTTGCATTTCTGTCATTTCATTTCCCCCTCCCACATTACCTGGTTGTTGGTTTCTCTCAACCTGTGGATGTCTACCATTATATCGTACTGCGGCGTTATTTCACCTCTTCAAAACTTTAGCACCACGATATAAATTTAAACCAATTGTATCGTGGGGTTCTGGTTCTTCGATTAATAATCCCTCCCGACTTATATCCACATTGAGATACTCAGCAATTAATGTAATAAATATACCTCCTCCTATTATACTGTGCGGTCTCATCCCCCTAACCATAGCTGATAAATAATAACCCACACAATAAGGTATACTTACAGCGCTTTGTGGGTCTCGAATACACATGTGGCAAAACAAATCCTGTTCATTTACCTTTTCCTTATTCTTACCTCGTTGTGTAATCGAATTGGCTAAAAACCTATGAATTACTCTTAACTCTGCTCTATCTATATCCAAATAAGAGTAATTTCCCCCTTTAAATCGGTGATGGCTAGTCATTTGATTCCATACACCATGCGTATCAAAATTTTCATCAATTTTCCTACCGTTCAATATCAACCCTCTACAATCGGCAGATGCTAACTCCTCAGGCGTATATATATGTAAGGCCTGAGCCATGTCTAGTAAAGACATGTGGCGCATCGAACCTCCTAACAAAAATCTAATAAAAGATCGATCGGTTAAACTAACTACCCGATCATTTATTTCTATACTACACAATAATTCTTCACACCATACTTTATATACAGGTCTACGCATGCTGAATAATCGTACCCAATCGTTAAAAGTAGAATTACCATACCTCTGTGTAAGTAATTCTCTAATTGGCCCGGCTAATTCTACAACTTCTAACGGTGCCCATTCTATTACCCTAGGTACTTTAACAGCTTTAGAATGAAGAGTATGCAAGCCCTTTTGGTATTTTGGATAATCTATCCAACCTCTGTCAAATCTCAAGTTCGGGTGCAAATCTTCTAAGTGCATATCTGAAAATGTCATAACTGGATGAGGTATATCTTGTTTATAATAGCTATCAACATCCTGTTGTTCCGCATTCTCAGGAGGAGCATTTTGAGCTTGGGATGAAGATTCACCCCTTTCGGTCTGCAAAATATATCAAACACAATTTTTGTGCATCCAAATATGCATTAGTGTCAGCAAAATCATCAATCAAAATAATTACAATGACATGTCCAATTTATATCAAACTTATGCTCATTTTCATATTTTTATCAAATCTACACTTTTTCAAATAAGCATATACGAAAATGTTCGCCAAGTTAATAAGCATTCAACTCAAATAACATTTCAAAATAATCATTACTAGCAATTAAACAAGTTTCAAATGGCATTATCTCTCAAAAATCAAATTCATGAATTTTAGACTTGAAAAAGTCCACTTTAATTCTCAAAAATCATGTTTAGGCTCAAAGTTTGGATCATTTAACTACCTAAACATGTTACACTACTTAATTTAGCAATAATTCATGACAAAAATCGGCCATAACCTGTTTATATCAAAAAGCCCCAAATTTGCTCAAGAACACAAACCCTAGATTACTCAAAATTTGAAGTTTAAGGCTTCTAATCATGTTAAATAGCATCAATCTAGGTTATACAAGCATAATACATAAATAATTTAAGCATAATTACACTAAAAAGCATCAAAATCGAATTGGGTATAAAATTGCTCAAGAACACTAATTTTCGGATTAAATGGTGTTTAGGTGTAGAAATTTACCGTTTTTCTTGAGTAATTCCTTGATAGCATCCTTCTCAACATGATTTTAGTTAAAAATGTGATGAAAAACGGTGAAAAATTGTGAATTTCGGAGTGTTTGTGTGTGTATTTTCGGGTGTTTTTTCGCAGTTTTTGTGGTGTGGGGATGGGGACTGATCAGTTCAGCTCGTTATATTTTTTTCTAGATTTTAGTCCCTCCGCGACTTGCGGTGTTTAATGCTTACAAACTCCGCGAGTCGCGGTGTTTTTTTTTTTTTTTTTTTTTAAGCCTTAACTTATAAAACAAATATAAAATAAATTTAAAATTTTGTTTTTCTTTGTTTTAGGACGAGGTCGTTTCGGATCGATGTCATAGTCCGTCCCTCGACAAAATTTTAAAATTTTAAAATTTGTCTTTTTGTAGCGATTGTTTTAAAAGCTAAGATTTTTGGATTTTTTTTAATGTTTTTGGCATACTTTAATTCAATAAGATTAAAAATAATGATAATAAAAGTTCTCGTCCCTCCCTCGGGTAGAGCAATTTCGGTTCAACGACCTAGTCTTCAACTCACGACGAATTTTAAAAAATCATATTTTTAACTTAGCGAAATAAAGTAAATTTTTGTTTTTTAAATTCACACCAAACTTAAATTTAAAATGCATAAAATTAAAAATTCACACCAAACTTAATTAAAAATTCATATTATAAATTCACAGCAAACTTATATTATATTTTTGTTTTTATACATACAAACTTATATTAAAAAGATTAATTTTTCAAATATTTACAATTTAAAATATATTGATTTAAAAAGTTTACAATAATTTTTTTTAATACTAATTTATTAATTTTAAAAACATGGTAAAAATAAAATTAAAAATCTTTTTGGTCTTTTATCCCACTTTAATCAATCAAATATTATCAAAAATATGCGCCCCTCTTTTCCGTAAAGTAATTTCGGTTCCATGACCTAATTTAACTCATGACGAATTTTTAAAATATTTTGGGTTGATTGATTAAAGATATTTATACCTTAAGAATAAACGTTAAATTTCGCAGTGATGTAATAAATTTTTGTATGATATCAATAATTTCGGTCGCCAAACCTAATTTTATTCAATACCAATTTAATACTTTATAGCGAACAAATTAGCGTTTATTATCAAAAGGTTAAAAATAAAAATAAAAATAAAAACTGTACAGACTTACCTGTGAGATAGTATTCTTAGTGATATGATCTATCGCATTCATAAGATAGTCGGTTTAATTGATTTTCCATGGCTACATAGGCGTAACCTCGAGCATTCAGTGTTTTTTCTTCTAAACATATGAACGGTCCGTCTCTGCATAAAGTAACAAATTCGGTGTTTGAATAGGTTTAATTATTTGAACATTTACCTCCATGTGACCATTTTCCGCATTTGTGACATCTTTCTAGGTGTCGTGCTCTTCTTTTCGCTGCAGATTTTGATTTTCCTTTACCAAATTGTAACTTATTATCTTCGCATCTGGATTCTTTTCTTACTCCGTCCAATCTTTCTCTGATTACTGATACTAGTTCACTCGGAAGTGTGTCATTATTACGTTTAGTGATCAAAGCGTGTAGCATTAGACCATGGTTTAGTTCACATGAAGTCTTCATTTCATAAAAACTTAAAAATAAAAATTCAGAATGGGGGGAGAAGACTAGTTCTTTAGGGTCTGCTAGGGAAAGACTATTCGGGTTCCATTTTCGAGAACTACACGAAAACAGAAAATCTAACTCTAACAGAAATACATATTATCCTTTAAAAGACTTGATTCTCCCCACACTTAGTTAGCTGTGGTATCGAAATTGTGATTAACTTCATTGTCAACTTCCATTGGACTATCTATGTAATGTTTAACTCTGTGACCATTAACTTTAAATTCAATTCCATTTGAATTTATTAATTCTATCGTTCCGTATGGGAAAACTCTTTTGACTATGAATGGTCCAGACCATCTTGATTTCAATTTTCCAGAAAATAGCTTGAATCGTGAATTGAAAAGAAGAACTCTGTCTCCTTCTTTAAATTCTTTTGAACTTCTGATTCTTTTATCATGCCATTTCTTCGTTCTTTCTTTATAGATTAATGAATTTTCGTATGCTTCATGTCTTAATTCTTCTAATTCGTTTAGTTGACTTAACCGTAGACGTCCAGCTTCATGTAAATCAAGATTACATGTCTTCAAAGCCCAAAATGCTTTGTGTTCAATTTCTACTGGAAGATGACATGCTTTTCCATAAACGAGTCTAAAAGGTGTGGTTCCAATTGGAGTTTTGTAGGCTGTTCTAAAAGCCCAGAGTGCATCCTCCAATTTTATGGACCATTCCTTCGGATTTGATCCTACGGTTTTTTCTAGAATACGTTTTAAAGCTCGGTTGGTATTTTCAACTTGTCCACTTGTTTGTGGATGATATGCGGTGGAGATTTTATGAGTTACTCCATATCTTTTGAGAACTTTCTCAAGTTGATTATTACAAAAATGAGTTCCCCGATCACTTATTAAAGCTTTCGGTGTTCCAAACCTTGCAAAAAGACGTTTTAAAAAGTTGACTACAACTCGTGCATCGTTAGTTGCGAGAGCTTGTGCTTCCGCCCATTTAGATACATAATCAATGGCTACGAGAATATAGAGATTATTATGAGATTTTGGAAATGGACCCATAAAGTCAATACCCCAAATGTCAAATACTTCACATACTTGAATGACATTTTGTGGCATTTCATCACGTTGACTTATTTTTCTAGCCCTTTGACAAGCATCACAGGATTTGCAAAGAAGGTGTGCGTCTTTGTAAATTGTAGGCCAATAGAATCCAGCATCATAAACTTTTCTTGCTGTTAGTTGAGGCTCATAATGCCCTCCTGTTGGTCCTGTGTGACAATGGTTTAAAATTTTACTAGCTTCATCTTCGAATACACATCGGCGTATTATTCCATCTGGACAACTTTTAAACAGATGTGGATCTTCCCAGAAATAGTGTTTTATATCACTGAAGAATTTCTTTCGTTTTTGGTACGATAATCCTTTTTCAAGGAATCCACATACTAAGTAGTTTGCATAGTCTGCAAACCATGGAATTTCATTATAATCTATCTTCAATAGATATTCATCAGGAAAGTTGTCTTTTATGGCCGATTCATTTAGAACTTCTAATCTGGGATTTTCAAGACGAGAAAGATGATCAGCGGCGAGATTTTCTGCTCCTCTTTTATCTCGGATTTCAATATCGAACTCTTGTAAGAGTAAGATCCAACGAATTAATCTTGGTTTAGCATCTTGTTTCAAAAATAGGTATCTAAGAGCAGAATGGTCAGTATAGACCACCGTTTTTGCTAGAACGAGATATGAACGAAATTTGTCAAAAGCAAAGACAATAGCAAGGAGTTCTTTTTCAGTAGTTGTGTAATTTATTTGTGCTCCTTGTAACATCTTACTAGCATAATATATAGGTTGAAATTGTTTTTCAATCCTTTGTCCTAAAACGGCTCTCATTGCAAAATCACTTGCATCGCACATTAGTTCAAATGGTAGATTCCAATTTGGTGTTATCATGATCGGCGCATTAGTGAGTTTCTCTTTAAGAATATTAAAAGATTTGATGCATTCATCTGAAAAGATGAATGGAGCATCCTTTTCTAGGAGTTTATTCATAGGAGTGGCAATTTTAGAAAAATGTTTTATGAAACGTCGGTAAAAACCGGCATGCCCTAGAAAACTCCTAACTCCTTTAACATTGGTGGGATGTGGAAGTTTAGCAATTACATCTACTTTAGCTCTATCCACTTCAATTCCTTCCTTTGAAATTTTATGTCCAAGAACGATGCCTTCTTTAATCATGAAATGGCATTTCTCCCAATTAAGTACTAGATTTGATTGTTCGCATCTAATAAGCATTCGTTCAAGATTAACTAAACATGATTCAAATGTATCACCGAAGACTGAAAAGTCATCCATAAAAACTTCCATGCATTCTTCTATCATGTCGTGAAAAATCGTCATCATGCACCTTTGAAAGGTTGCAGGGGCATTGCAAAGTCCAAATGGCATGCGTTTGTAAGCAAAAGTACCATAAGGGCACGTGAACGTGGTTTTCTCTTGATCTTCGGGTGCTATTAGAATTTGAAAATATCCGAAAAAACCATCAAGAAAACAATAGTAACTATTTCCGGCTAATCTTTCCAACATTTGATCAATAAAAGGTAAGGGAAAGTGATCTTTTCTGGTGGCGTCATTTAATTTTCTATAATTAATACGTACACGCCATCCTGTTACAGTCCTAGTAGGAATAAGCTCATTTTTCTCATTTGTAATGACAGTCATGCCACCCTTCTTAGGCACGCATTGAACTGGGCTTACCCATGGACTATCAGAAATTGGATAAATTAAACCTACATCTAGCAGTTTAATAATTTCTTTTTTAACAACATCTTGCATATTAGGATTTAGTCTTCGTTGGCGTTGCACATACGTTTTATGACCTTCTTCCATAAGGATTTTATGTGTGCAATACGAAGGACTTATTCCTTTAATATCATGAATCTTCCATGCAATAGCTGGTTTATGAGCTTTCAACACAGAAATGAGTTGTGATTTTTCATTTTCAGTAAGAAAAGACGATATTATTACAGGTAATTCAGAATCATCATGTAAATAAGCGTATTCCAAATGGTTTGGAAGTGGCTTTAACTCTAGTGTCAGAGGTTCTTCTATCGATGATTTATATCGATATCTGTCTTCTTCTTTTAGCATATGAATTTCTTCTGTTGCTGGTTCATATCCATTCGCTATTAGTGTAGCTAACATTTCAACTTCATCAATTGGTTCAGTTCCTTCTCCTAAAGAACATTCTCCTGTTCCTTGTAATTCTGGAAATTCTTCTAATAATTCTGCATGTGAATCTATAGTTTGAATATAATAGCATGTATCATCTGTAGATTGCGGTTGTTGCATTGCTCTATCAACTGAAAAGGTAACACTCTCGTCCTCTATACTTAGGGTCAGTTTCTTACCAAACACATCTATCATTGCTTTAGCCGTGTTTAAGAATGGTCTTCCTAATATGAGAGGAACTTGAGAATCTTCTTCCATGTCCAGAACAACAAAATCTACTGGAAATACTAAAGTACCAACTTTAACTAGCATGTTCTCCATTATCCCTCTAGGATATTTTATTGATCGATCGGCTAGTTGTATGCTTATTCTTGTTGGTTTCAATTCTCCAAGGTCTAGTTTAGCGTATAGTGAATACGGCATTAAATTTATACTAGCACCTAAGTCTGCTAATGCTTCTATTGAACTAAGACTACCCAGAAAACATGGAATTGTGAAACTTCCTGGATCAGATAATTTTTCTGGTATCTTATTCAACAGTACTGTAGAACAATTAGCATTCATAGTAACAGCCAAGAGTTCTTCCATTTTCTTTCTATTCGTGATTAGATCTTTCAAGAATTTAGCATATCTAGGCATTCCTGAAATCACATCAATGAAAGGAAGATTTACATTTATCTGTTTAAACATATCCAAGAATTTAGATTGCTCGGCTTCAAGTTTCTCTTTTTTCATTTTACTCGGGTAAGGAAGTGATGGTTGGTATGGTTTAACATAAGGTTTAGCCTTAACTGTGTTATCTTCATTAACCTTTTCAACTACCGGTTCTTTTTCCTTATCTTGATCAGGTTGTGGTTCTTGTGGAGTAGGAATAGCTTCATCAGAAGTTACAGGTATTTCAGGTGGTTTAAGTGTTGTACCATTTCTTGTGGTAATGGCTTTAGCTGTTTCATTCCGGGGGTTAGCATTTGTATCACTAGGTAAACTTCTCGGTTTTCTTTCACCTATTAACCTTGCTAGGTTACTTACTTCTTGTTCCAAATTTTGAATAGAAGCTTGTTGATTTCTAAATGCTTGAGCATTTTGTTCATTAGTTTGTTTCTGAGATGTGAAAAACTGCGTTTGAGTTTCAACTAGCTTTGTCATCATATCTTCTAAATTCGGCTTTTTATCATCGGTTTGTGGTGGTTTGTTTTGAAAATTAGGTCTTTGCTGATTGTAAGTATTATTGGATACTTGTTGATTGCTAGGACCTTGTTGGTTGTTGTATGGAATATTTCGGTTATAATTCTGATTTTGATTGTAAATCGGTCTTGGCGGTTGATAATTATTCTAATAATTATTTCCAGGCCTTTGGTTTAGATATGAAACATTCTCTCTTTGTTCCATTGTTAGTTCAATACTGAGACAATCTTTTGTCAAATGTGGTCCTTCACACTGCTCACAACTAATTCGTATTGAGTGGATATCTTTAGTCATCTTTTCCATTCGTCTCTCGACATCATCTATCTTTGCAGAAATAGAATCTAAGTCATGGCTAGAATCGGCTCTAGCTGCTTTAGATGATCTAACGATATCTTTTTCTTGGTGCCACTCATGTAAGTGGGAAGCAGTGTTATCAATAATTTTGTAAGCATCAGTTTCGGTTTTCTTCATAATAGAACCACCAGCTGCTATATCGATGTCTTTCCTTGTAGTGATGTCGCATCCTTGGTAGAATATTTGTACTATTTGACAGGTGTCTAAACCATGTTGCGGACATCCTCTTAATAACTTTCCAAATCTAGTCCACGCCTCATATAGAGTTTCATTCGGTTTCTGTGTGAACGTAACAATTTCTCCTTGAAGTCTTACGGCTTTAGATGCAGGAAAGAATTGTTTAAGAAATTTTTCAACTAAAACGTCCCATGTATCAATCGCCCCTTCAGGTAACGATTCCAACCAATCTTTGGCTTCTCCCTTTAAAGTCCAGGGAAATAACATGAGATATATCTGTTCATCCTCAACTTCTCTTATTTTAAATAGTGTGCAGATCCTATTAAAGGTACGAAGATATTCGTTTGGATCTTCCTTCGGCGCACCACTAAATTGGAATTGATTAGTCACCATATGTAGAATTTGTCCTTTGATTTCATAATCTGGCGCATTAATGTCTGGATGAGTAATTGCGTGACCTTGGCCAGTGCGTTTAGCTCTCATTCGGTCTTCCATACTTAAAGGTTCTGTTACTTCCATAGTTGAATTTGTTGAATCTGAATCACTAGAGGATTCTGATTTAATGGTTCGTTCCTCAACAATCTCTGTTTGAATGATTGGTGATTCCAGAGGAAAATTTAATGGTTCAGGATCTATGAATTGTCCCTGAATATTCTCCGGATTCTCAATTGTGAGGTCGGGTTCAAAAAATGGATTTAACGGAAATTTAAATTGGAGTACTTGGTCGACTGGATGACGATTCTAAAGAAAAATCAACGGCGGTAATATTTGCTAGATGTCTTGATCTAGTTACAGGTGGTGAACGTACAAAAGGTGGTGAACGTCTTGCTCGGTGCATTCACTGAATATCCTATTAATTTTTAAAAAGAAAGAAAAATTATATAAGTTATCCAATTAATAGACTTTTATGATTTTGCCCACGTTTCGAATAGCCAAAAGATGCAGCAGAGGGGCAGGATTCGTTTGGTCTCAATATAATTGAGTACTGTTTGGCTCCAATAACCCGGTCCACGTACAAATCCAACTATTACTACGAACCAGAAAATTTTGATGTCTATCAATTTAACCACTTAAAATAAATTTTCGTAATTTTAAGAAATTTAGATAAGAAGTAGAATAAAAATCTATGTCCTAAAAACTAGAATAGCGAGAAATAAGAAAGAAAAAGAGCGCGTCGAAAAAGAAAAGAATTGAAAAATAAAAAGGCGTCGAAAAATAAGAAAGAAAAAGAGTGACTTATAGAACTTAAAAACACTCGACTAACCCAACCTTATTACTATCACTAACTTAAAATTAAAATTGCAAATTGAGATTACTAATTGGAGTGATAATTGATACATAGGTAAAAGGCGTCTAAAAATATTAAAGCTTACAAGTAAAACTATATCCCAAATGGCAATATCTTAAAAAGGTACTAAAACTATAAAAGACGTCGCAAAATTCTAAAGCACCTAAATCTTAGTCTAAAGAAAAAGCACTTAAGGGATTTTACGGCAAAGCCTAAAAATCTAGAAGTAAAAATACTATGGCAAAAACTATGTTTAAAACTAAATACGAGCGAAAAATACAAATATTACGCTAAAACAATTAAAAAAAGGACAAAATATAAAAATATACTAAAAGTTATAAAAAGTACAATTTTTATAAAAATATTATTTTTATATTATTTATTTTATAAAACTATTAATTTTACAATTTAATTAAACTAATTAAACTAAATATATAAATTAAATAAATAACTAAACAATTAAATAAACTAAACTTAATTAATTAAAAAGTAAAACCTAATTAGGGTTTTTAATTATTAATAATAATAATTACACCGTAATTAATGCCTGATTAGGGTTCTGTGTACCCGTGTCAGAGTGTCTCCGCGAGTCGCGGTTCCACCTGGCAAAAATCTCCGCGAGTCGAAGGGGTTTCAAATTTCAGATTAGGTGAACTAGTTTGACAGGTTTCGACGTAATTATTTTTTTTTTATTTTTCTGTTTTTAATTTAATTAATATATTTATATAATTTAAATAAAACTTATCTTTAAAAACTAAAATAGAAATAAAATACTTTATAATTTTATAAATAAAAATCTTAAAACTAGATTTATAAATATATTTTTTTCGGTTTTTTTATTATGTTTTTAATAAAAATAAAATACTTAAATAAGACTTATATTTTTATAAAATAAAAATAAAGAAACTTTATAAAACTTAAATATTTAACAAACTCTTAAAAATATTTATATTTTTGTTTTTCTTTTTATATTTTTGAATATATTAAAACGTATTTTTACAAAAGCGTATTTTAATAAAAGTAAACTAAAAATAAAAATCTTTTTGTTTTTTATATATATTAGCGTTGCGCTTCCGACTTTTAAGCTAGATGTTCCCCGGCAACGGCGCCAAAAACTTGATGTCGTAGCGTGGGGGTACGAAATAGTTTCTATTTTTACTAGGAAATACTATTAAATATGCTACAATTTTACACAAGTTTTAATTATTTATTTACAAATGGGATATACCTAAACCTTGCTACAACACTATAGGCAGTGTACCTAATCGTAGAGTAGTATAGTTTTTAGGAAGTCCGGTTCGTTCCACAGGGAGCGGGCTTATTGCACACTATATTTTTAAACAACTATATTTGTACAAAATATATTATATTAATATATAATAATATATAAAAGGGGGTTTACCGTTTAATGACCGGTTTGTCGATTTATATTTTAAGCGAAGCGTATAGTAAATGACGATATTTAAATAACAATATAAAATAAATAACAATAATTAAAATGACAATAAATAAAAGTACGAGGAAATATGAAATAAAATATATTATGCTTATTTAAACTTCCGTAACCATGATGGTTGACGTGTTGATTTTAGTTTTATGCCCATGGGTTAATTGTCCTTTGTCCTGGATTATTTAATATGTCCGTCTGGTTTTTGTCCATAACAGTCCATCGGTCATAAATTTAAAGTGCGAGTGTCCTCGTCAAATTATTCTTATACCCGAAGTCAAATATTCCAACTAATTGGGGACTTAAACTGTAACAAGGTTTTAATACTTTGTTTAATAATTACACCAGGATATCGACTGCGTGTAACCCAAGGTTTTAATACTTTGTTATCAATTATGACAAGTGTCCTTGTACATAATTTCACCCATGTTTTAATAATTCCATAGACTATTAATCCATTCCCGTGTCCGGTTAAATGAACGATTATTCGTACATATAAATACCCCGTCCATCGTGTTCGATCGAGTGTATATGGTTATTTATAGGGACGTTCAATTGTAAATCTTTATATTAAAATTAACAAACTATCATTTAGTTAAACAAATATAAATCCCATTAATAGCCCATAGTCTAATTTCCACAAGTGTCGTTCTTTTGTCCAAACTCCAATTATGGTACAAAGCCCAATTACCCAATTTTAGTAATTAGCCCAACATCATGATTACTTCGTTTTAAATAAACATAATAATAACTTAGCCACGAGACATTAAATTAAAAAGGTTGAACATAACTTACAATGATTAAAAATAGCGTAGCGTTACACGGACAGAATTTCGACTTACACCCTTACAACATTCGCTAACATACCCTTATTATTAGGATTTAAAATTAAAATTAAAATTAAAATATAAAATATAAATATAAATATTACGTATACATATATAGAGAGAGATTGATTTATGATGATTTTTACGATCAAACTGCGTTTGCTTTTATAGGGATTTGAGTCCAGGGAAGCTCCGCGACTCGCGGCATTTTTTTGCCTTCAAACTCCGCGAGTCGCGGAGTTTGTTTTTACAGCTCACCAGCCTTGGCTCCTAGCTTGTCGACGGATTATATAAATAAATATAATATATAAATAATTTTAGTAATTATTTAAATATTATATTATATTTATGTGCATAGTTGACTTGTAATTTTTAATCCGTTGCGTCGAGCGTCGAGAGTTGACTCTGGTCCCGGTTCCGGATTTTCGAACGTCCTTGCGTACAATTTAATATCTTGTACTTTGCGTTTTGAATCTTGTACTCTTGTAATTTTGAGACGTTTCTTATCAATAAT
Organism: Rutidosis leptorrhynchoides; assembly: GCF_046630445.1. Lineage (NCBI taxonomy): Eukaryota > Viridiplantae > Streptophyta > Magnoliopsida > Asterales > Asteraceae > Rutidosis > Rutidosis leptorrhynchoides. The sequence goes on along the minus strand of NC_092334.1, from coordinate 679,886,484 downwards.
TGGAACCTCTTTGATTGTATTTTGTACTTTTGAGCTTTTTGGTCGTTTGCGTCTTCAATTCGTCGAATCTGTCTTTTGTCTTCACCTTTTATTATTTAAACGAATATTACTTGTAAATAGAACAATTGCAACTAAAAGCTTGTCTTTCTTGAGGAATAATGCTATGAAATATATGTTCGTTTTTAGCATTATCAATTATCATTTTAAATAACATTATTATTTTAAAGTTAATATTAAAAAGTATCGTAAATATTAAAGTTATCATAATCAGAATTATCATTTTATCATAATATCATTTTTAGTAAATATAAATATTGATATTTATATAAATAGAATAATAATAATTAGTATTACAAAATAATACAACTTTTATTCATTATTATTATCAATGTTATGTTATCAAATAAATATGTAATAAAAATAATATAATTACCTTAATAAAACCTATCACAATATTTTATGATGTTAAATGAACTTTATAAATTTTATTACTTAAGATATATAAAAGTATATTTTTATATAAAATTTTATTTATTAATAAATGAATTATATTATTTACTTTAATAAATCTTTTAAAAAAATATTTAAAAATACAAAACGGTGATATTTAAACTATATAATAATCATGTATAAAATTTGGAAATTATTTTGAGTCAAATTGACTTTTGTTGACTTTTGCATATTAGTCTCGAGCATTAGGATTGTGGTACACTATGACCTGACCTAAATTGCTATACAGATATTGACCAACATATAAAAATATATAATTAATATAGGTTCATGAATCCGAGGCCAACCTTGCACTTGTTCAATGACGTTATATGTATTTTTACTACGAAATACAGTATGGTGAGTTTCATTTGCCTTTTTACCCTTTATATTTTTGGGCTGAGAATACATGCGAAATTTTTATAAATGTATTACGAAATAGACACAAGTAATCGAAACTACATTATATGGTTGAAAGATCGAAGCCGAATATGCCCCTTTTGCTTGGTAGCCTAAGAATTAGTAAACCGATCTACTAATTGACGCGAATCCAAAAGATAGATCTATTGGGCCTAACGAACCCCATCCAAAGTACCGGATACTTTAGTACTTCGAATTCGTTTTTTATCATGTCCGATGGATTTCTTGGAATGATAGGGGATGTTTTTATATGCATCTTGTTAATGTCGGTTACCAGGTGTTCAATCAATATGAATGATTTTTGTCTCTATGCATGGGACGTATATTTATGAGAAATGTAAATAAAATTCTTGTGGTCTATTAAAATAATGGAAATGAATGATTATGATAAACTAATGAACTCAGCAACCTTTTAATTGACACTTTAAAGCATGTTTATTCTCAGGTATGAAAGAAATCTTCCGCTGTGCATTTGTTCATTTTAAGGATATTACTTGAAGTCATCCATGGCATATTTCGAAGAACGTTGCATTCGAGTCTTTGAGTTCATCATAGATTATTATTAAGTCAATTTATCGTTGGATAGTGGATATTATGAAATGGTATGCATGCCTGTCAATTTTTGATGTAAATAATGTTTGTCTTTTAAAAACGAATGCAATGTTTGTAAAATGTATCATATAGAGGTCAAATACCTCGCGATGTAATCAACTATTGTGAATCGTTTATAATATATATGAATGAGTTCTTTCATAAATAATGCTATTTTTGATAGATCTACCTATATTTGATTGATGCTATTTTTTCAAAATACTCTCAAATAATGCTAACATAAATTTGTGTAAAATATCATTTAAGACAAGTTTAGTATACTTATGTGGATCTATCCAAAATAAATTTGGAAATATCACCACCTTTTAATTTATCGACCTTAATATCACCACCCTTTAATTTGTAGACCTTATTTGGTCTTATGTCTATGTTCCACATTTTTACTGCAGACTAATGTGTTGTTTGTTTTTCAGTTAGCATGGATTTTATTATGTCTTATGTTTGTGAGTCCGGAGACTTTTTTCTCCAGACCATTTTTTTGAAAACATATAAAATTAAATAATGTCTTATCTTGTCTACTAATTCAAAAACCTGGAATTATGCTTTTATGTATTGCATACAAGTTTAAGTTATTTTACAGACATAAAACCAAATAGTTTCACTATTCACCATATAGTACTATAAGTTCCATCTTATCTACAGACATGATTCACATATATTCAAATAAAAATATCTTAAAAACAAAAAACACTTAATTATTTTTCTGAAGCTATAAGATGAAATAACAATTTTTTGTGTGTGCAATTATGAAAAAATTAAAAAAACTACTTATAAATTGTTGCTGACAAGTGATAAGGACTAACTAATTTAAAATTTAAAATTATATATATATATATATATATATATATATATATATATATATATATATATATAATTTTAAATTTTAAATATAGTACATATATATATATATATATATATATATATATATATATATGCTTTGTTATTACTATTATATTATTAATTATTAATAATTAATATTAATAATAGAATAATATTTACTATTATTTTATATCTGTATTGTCATTATCATTTATTTTTGGGTACTAAATTTCTTATTGTCATATGAATATTAAAACGTAAAAATAAATTTATAAATCTTAAATAAAAGTTTTTGAAATCATATAAATATTGGTTAAAAGTTACGAAACTTTCATTGTAATTGTGTTAAAGATCTAAAATATTTGTATAAAATTTTTATAAGTACTTTTTAATATTACATTGATTAAAATTATTATAATATTATAACTTTTGTAAATTTATTAACCTTATGAGTTAATTATACTAACGCGATTACTTTTCAAATAGTTTCTTTTTCTTTTTTTGGTAAAAAGTTATTTTATTAACATAAACCAACATATATAAAATGGACCATCATCCAATTCAAAATACAGAAAAACATACAAAGGCTAAAAAGACTAAAATCCTATCGTCAGAAATTTTCTTATTACTTATAAAATCAATATTTTAGATAAAAAGTTAAAAATTGAAATAATTTAAGATTTTAAATTATATTTAGCGGACATAAAAACAAACAATCTTCAATACTCAGCATGTAGACCTTCATGACACATCTTTTTTACAAACAAAGTTCGAAGATCATCGAAAAGAAAAATCTTAAAAAACAAACAACCACTTTATACACAATTTCTTTTCTTTTGAGCTTTTTATTATCGAACAAAGTTTATAAAAATATGAACTGCACAATTCAAATCATTTTTTAACTTCTTATATTAACCCATGAACTTTATGATATGACACTCTCATGGATTCATCTACCTGTTTTTGTTTTTTTTAAGTAACATGGAATTTTATTACAAAGCCTTTTCATTCAAAGATAACAATGACAGACAAAAATACAACGAAGCATTCGGAAGGTTTAGGACCAATAATGGAACCCTAACTAAACCCAGCTAAAGCTAACTAAAACTTCGCCTTACAATACCATGAAACATGGAACTATACCGCAAAACTAAACCCACAGCAAAAATACATTAAGAAAACGATTAAACTAAAGCAAAACAATTAGAACACGTAAAATGAAGTGACAAAACGAAAAGGAGCCAAATCTACCTAAGTAAAGAAGAGCACATACCATCCTACCTAACAACCAATTTTCCTTTATGAGTTTTGATGATTGGTTTAACCACCATGTCATGCATCTTCATCCGCCTTAAAGGCTTGTTCGTACGATTTTCGAACGAATAAGTCTGAACATTAGCCGAAGGGCTACTAGCGAGAGTTTCGTCGAGGGAGGGAGCAATCCTTTCTTCACCAAACCATCAATAAAACCACCATTAGATTTTGACACATCAACATCATTTTCATCGCGTAATTAAAATTAAACATTACCTAACACACTCGACGAAGTATTTTCCACCATCTTTGATGTGACAACCCGGAAATTTCTGACCAAATTTAAACTTTACCTTTATATAATTCCGACACGATAAGCAAAGTTGTTAAGATGAATTTCAAAAATTTTAAACTTTTTTCATACATTCATTTAACATTGACCAAACCCCGATGATTCACGAACCATTATATAATTAGATATGAATATATATATGTATAGATATTTTATATACTTGAAAATGTTAACAAAGTATTAGGTATAATACTTTACATGATCGTATCTACCGATGGAATTAAATGATGATATCAAATGATTGAGTTATCGAGATTCATGATTACGAGTCTCTGTTGAGAGTTCCACTTTGATTTAGGAAACCTTTCCTCTTCAACGGTATTCGGAATAATTGGTAAAGTGATTTGCAAGTAAGAACAAATGTGTCAATTAACAGGAACTAGACAAGGGTTAGTGGAGATTCCTAATTCATACATTACAATAATTTCCTCGTGACTCTGGATAAGTTAAATCATTTAACTTTCATAAAATTTAAATCATATAGAGTAAATTATTGAGTTAATGATTGCCGACAAGATAAACTCATTTGACAAGTTACATTAAGATGATTTCATATGTTTATTTATTCATTGGACTTTTGTAACACCCCGTTTTTCCCCGTACATGATTTATAGGTGTATTGTGTATGTACGACAGGCGTATGAAGGGTTTGATACATGTTTGGGTGTTAAAGTCTTGTATGCGAGAAAATGTGTCAGGCCACGTTGGGTGTCGCGGCGCGACAAAGGGAGCCGCGGCGCGGCGTTTCAAATAAATCCAGATCAGAAAGCTTGTTAACAAAGTCACCAGTTCGAGGCAATCATCGCGGCGCGACGAATTAGGCCGCGGCGCGGCGAATGGTGTGAACTGGCACCAGATTCTTGTAAATTTAAATGAAGTTCAAGGGCAATTTGGTCTTTTCGCGTTTGAGCCAGATTTGAGGATTTAACCTCATCCATTCATTTCATTTCTCATTTTAATTTCCCTTTTCTTTTCATTTTTCCTCTCAAACTCAAACACCCATTTGATTTCAAAAGGATTTTTGGAAAGGAAGGATCGGGAGTTAATCCTTGGCGTAGTTGACAAGTGTGTTCTCCTCGTTCTTAGCTACACAGTGATACTAGTGGTAAGCTCTAACTCCGAAATTCATTTTCGTGTTCATCATTCAAGTTTAGGGCTTTTGATTGTACGATTCATAGGTGAAACCCATTTAGTTGTTAATTGAAGGTTAACACCAAGATTCGGGTTTTTTGTTGTTAATGTCGAGTTTTGGGTTTGGTGTGCAAGTTCATGCTTGTAAGACTTGTAAATGGTGTATAATCACTAGTATTAGTGATTATTGAGGTTTTGGGGACATTTAGGGTTCTTGGAGTTGACTAATTTTGACTAGAGCCAAAATTAGGGTTTGGTGATGATTTTGACCCGATTGTTGATTTATTAAGGTTTATAAACTTAAAATGGATTAAGTTGAAGTATTAAACCGAGTTAAATGTGTTTTGGTGTCAAGACTTGTAAACGGTGAGATTTTGACTTAATGGGTCAAAATTAGGGTTTTGGTGTCAAAATGGGTGAGACATGTGTTTAACACTTGTGTTTGGGTTTACTTGGCATATTAGGACCATTTTCACCCGTGTTAGTAATTATTGGTTAGTTTGGGCGCGGTTTGTACTTGGAATTACATTTGGGTCGAATTTGCACTAAGTGTCAAATTGGGTTGGTTTGTAAATCCAATCTAAGTGTGTTGTTGAATTTGTGATAATGGAATAGGTACTTTCCATCGACGAGTTGCGGATTACTTGGTTGCATTCATCAAGGCTTAAGGTGAGTGTTAATATCCTATATGCATATGTATGTGTAGGATGGGTGCGGGTCGGGTGAAGTGGTTCTAGGTTATAGAGCTCACTTCACATATAGGTGGATTGATGGACTTGTGTGTAGGTCCAATTGGCACGGTTGTGCGTTTTGGTTGACCATCTTTGACGAGGTGCACACCTTGCGTGTACTCTATCACATGGGCGTGTGATGTGGATTATATAACCCCAATGGCGAAGGGTTAATATTGTGAGTGGAATAATTATGCGTGTACGTATATAATGTATTTATTTGTGTAGTATGAATGTGGTATTGTCGCGGTGTTCAAGACACCACATTCTAAGTAACGAGTAGTAGTGTCGCGGTGTTTAAGACACTACTCATTGTTTGATTGGCATGTGGTATTGTCGCGGTGGTTAAGACACCACATTGTCATGGGAGTGGAATTGTCGCGGTGTTCAAGACACCACTCATTATTTTGATTGGCGTGTGGATTCGTCGCGGTGTTTAAGACCCCACATTGTCATGGGGGTGAATTAGTCGCGGTGTTTAAGACATCACCCGGGGGATTAGTGATTACGCGGTGTTTAAGTAACGCTAATGGATGTTACGAACTCCGACGGTCTCTTACGAGTATCGTTCCCTTGTACGATTGGTTAACCATGGTTATTGTGTTGTAAGCGTAAGCAAATTATGTTATTCGAGAGATATATACATATATATACATATATATTGTATACATATAATGTTGTATTGTCGTGTTGTAGCTAACCCTCCGGGTGTAGCTTATTGGCATTGTTCACATCGTTGTTGGCAAACTTATATTTTGTTGATGTATCTTTAGCTCATTGCTTAGTGATCTTACGGTATGCTTAGACTAGCTTGCCTTTATGTTTGGATGCTCCGGTATGCGGTATTTGCTATTTTGTGGCGTGTCTATTTTATGCATATATATGTATGTAGTATATTCTCACTCACTAAGCGTTAGCTTACCCTCTAGTTGTTGATATTTTTATAGGTTCGCATGCTTGGCGGCTCGGGTAAGCTTGGGAATTAGAGATCTCGGCTAGGTTGCTTTAGAAGATCTTGCTTTTGGACTCGATTAGGATTTGGGTAGCGTAGTCCCAAATCACCATGCTCGGTTTTGTGTAAACGTAACTAGTCGGGTCATAATGATTATAACCGGTTTACGATTTAATTAATGAACCATTGTATTAAGGAGTTTAAATCATTAATGTATGTTTTAAGTTCGATGAACTTACTTTGATAACAAATACGTTTTGGAATATGTGTAACGGGACCTAAAGTATTATTTAACGCGTATTAAAAGGAAAAATTTTTATGGGCCGGTTTTAATACGGGTTGGGTTGTTTCAAGTGGTATCAGAGCATGGTCTAAGGGATTTAGGTGACTTGAGATAGGTGCCTAGACTTAGACTTTTGTGTGTGCTTAATTTGTTGCGGGACTTGTAGGAGTACGGGTCGGAATGGGTTCTAGCTAGTGCCTTGTTTATAGGTTGACTAACGTTTATATTAGTAATGCGAATATTATTAATATGCTATTATGATGTGATAATAATTCTCGCGTGTGTTTATACCGCGTAGAATTTTGGTTGTGTTTGTTTATATCATCGAGCGAGACGGTCGTTGTACTAACGAGTCGATGCGGCGTGTGTGCGTAATAAGAACTTGCAAACCTTATTACGGGTGCAAATCGTGTCTAACAAGTGATGTACGACGAGTGTTTAGCAAGATGGGCCGGTGTTGTGTGTGTGGTTTTACACGTTCGTGGTCTAACCGCTTTGCATTCCTTAGAATGGCGACGGGAAATGGGATCGAGACGAACGACGCTGAGTTTAACGCTAGAGTTGCGGCCGCCGTTGCGGAGCAAATGAGTGCATTTCGAGAAGAAATGGATAGGAAGTATTCCGAATTTCGAAATGGTGGAGAAATGGAGCATTGTCTTAAGAGCTTCATGAGGACTAAACCTCCGATGTATGACGGGAAACCGGATCCTTTAGTAAGCACAACTTGGATCTCGGATGTTGAAGGGTGTTTTCGTACTATTGAATGCCCTCCCGAGAAAAAGACAAGACTCGCTACTAGTTTATTGCGGGGTAGGGCGAAGGATTGGTTGGATGGTAAGATTGATCTTGTCGGTGGTGAGCCGTTTATGGCATTATCGTGGGACGATTTTAAGAAGGAATTCTTCGAGGAGTTCCGGACTTCGGCCGACTTATCGGAATTGCGTGATGAGTTGCGAAACTTGCAACAGGGATCTATGAATTTGAATACTCTCAAGACGACCTTTATGGCGAAGACTCGTTTTTGCCCGGAGTATTTAGGGAATGATCGGTTGTTGATGGAGGATTTCTATCGAACCTTGAATGATGACTTGAAGAATAAGATTAGCCGGGGTCACGCGAAATCGTTTGCGGAATTATTCGCCGTGGCTAGAGGTTTCGAGTCGTATTCACGATCAAAGAAGGGTGAACCTTCGAGCAAGAGAAGGGATGTTTCGCATGGTGCTCCGAGTAAGAGGACTAAGGGTCCGAGTGTGAGCACGGGTGGTACACGGACGGGTATATTGGATTCTAGTGCGTCTAGATGTTACAATTGTGGCATAAGGGGTCACAAGTCGTGGGAATGTTCGGTACCAAAAGGCGATGGCATGGTGTGCTTCAATTGCCAAGAAGAAGGACATCGTAAGTCGGAATGTCCCAAGTTAGCGGGGACGGGGCCGGCAAGGAGACGTTAAGGTACGTTTCGTTTTAATAAATATGTCTTTTGATTATTTATTAAGTGCCGTTTGAAGTTGAGTTTATTAAATGCATTGTGTTGTGCATGTTATTGATATGGGTGACGTTCCTAATGGAAGTACCCTATGACGACGTTTTGATTGACGGGCGAAGGGCGTAAGACTTGGTGTAACCAAGCATTCCTTGATATTTGTAAAATGTTTCTACCAAGCCATGGAAATGGGTTGGTGTTCGGTTGTTAAGCGCGTGTTCACTTTTGTGTTGAGGTCGATGAACCGTGAGGTTCGACGGGTGGGCTGAAACCCTTGAGATCGAGTGTTTTGAATCTCGATGTATGTTGGTAATGGAGTCTTTATGACGCGACATTAGGTGCCTCTTTTATACCTACTAGCGTGGTGTTCAACTCCGATTATGTTGCGGTTACATTGTACTTAGGGTACCGAAGTGAAATCCTTAGGTACATGAGTGACTAGGTGTAATTTGACAAACTAAAGCAATTGGATGATTGCGAAGGTATGGTTTGTGTAATCGTGGTACACTTTTTGCTCGAAGTGTTTAAGGATTGATTGAAATCCTTTGTGTGCTCAAGGCTGGAGCAAGATATGGTGACGGGTCGTGTGAGCCCAATCTTTGTAAAGTCTACCTTAGGTAGCATTGTACGGCTGTACGGGTTGTGGATATGGGACGTAGTTCCAAATGGGGGAGTTACACTCCCGCACGAGGAAGTTTTAGTGTGAGATTTCGGATGATGCTTTTGGTAGATCCGGAAAATGTTGTCGAGACCTGATTTTGGTCGATTTGTGGTAGATTACAATTTCGGATAAATTGTACTTATGGTTTGGATTTGAATTATCACCGAGGTGGTAATGTGGTAAATCTCGATTGAGAGATAATGGACGTGTTTGGCGAGCAAGGTGAAATCCTTCGGTTAAGGGAGGTGTGTGTCGGATTCTCTTCTAGAGAATAATTGTTTTGTGCCTATGTTTGATATAGGTGGTTCTTGCTCGTGTATGTGAATGGTTAGTGGTATCCGTTAGGATTCACTATGGCGTAGCAGAGCGCGATGTTACGCTACTCGTCGTTCGAGGCCAAAAGGGCGTTGATTGATGAAGCATGACTTTCGGGTCCGCTGACTTCATCATGGTATTGGTGATTGATGAAGCATGACCTTTAGGGTCCGCTGACTTCATCATGTGAGTATGCGATTGGTGGAGCATGACCTTCGGGGTCCGCTGATTTCATCATGAGCGAGGTGTTATATCGGTGAAGCATGACTTTCGGAGTCCGCTGACTTCATCCGGTGTTGAGATTGGTGAAGAATGACCTTCGGGGTCCGCTGACTTCATCATGGGATTATTGATTGGTGAAGCATGATATTCGGGTTCGCTGACTTCATCATGGTAGTGAATCGCGTGTAGTTCGGATTCACTAAGGCGCGTGTGTTTTCGGCCAGCCTTCGTGTTGTGTGATCTGTCGGTTGTTTTATACACCGATGGTGGGGTCGTAAGGACCGTGATGTTGATATGTTGGTTGTTTTATACACCAATGGTGGGGTCGTAAGGACCGTGTTGTGTGATCGATCGGGTGTTTTTATACGCCGATGGTGGGGTCGCGAGGACTATGTGGTATGATTAGTGATGCGATAGCCGTGTTTCGCTCACGTGTTGTTACGGGTGTGACGATAGTCGATTTTGTACACCTTTGGATTTGGCGTTTTCATAGTCGTTTTGGGCGCTATCGGTTTTAGCCTTTTGATTATGATGTTACGGTAGTTGCGTATTGATCGTATTGCGCACTACAAGGGATGTTTAGTGATTGGTGTTATCCATCAGGATTCGTTGGTTCGGTCTTCATCATTTCGGATTGTTGACCTTAGGTTGAGACTTGGTTGCTTTTAGCGTTGTACTCGGTAAGGGTACGCTAAGGGGTTGGTATCTCTGTACGAGATTGGTTGAGTTTTCCCGATGTTAGGGAATGAGCATGGTTTTAGTGCTCGGATTGTGGATTTGATAAATCGCGGGTGACGATTTAGTTGTTAAAGGCAATTCAGTGGGAAGAATTGCTTAGGAAAGTCGGTTTGGACTTATGTTTGAGGACCGTGAAGTGTGGTCCGTTTGGTTAAATGACAAGGATCACGAGGACGTGATCGAGTCTAAGTGGGGGAGAGTTGTAACACCCCGTTTTTCCCCGTACATGATTTATAGGTGTATTGTGTATGTGCGACAGGCGTATGAAGGGTTCGATACATGTTTGGGTGTTAAAGTCTTGTATGCGAGAAAATGTGTCAGGCCACGTTGGGTGTCGCGGCGCGACAAAGGGAGCCGCGGCGCGGCGTTTCAAATAAATCCAGATCAGAAAGCTTGTTAACAAAGTCACCAGTTCGAGGCAATCGTCGCGGCGCGACGAATTAGGCCGCGGCGCGGCGAATGGTGTGAACTGGCACCAGATTCTTGTAAATTTAAATGAAGTTCAAGGGCAATTTGGTCTTTTCGCGTTTGAGCCAGATTTGAGGATTTAACCTCATCCATTCATTTCATTTCTCATTTTAATTTCCCTTTTCTTTTCATTTTTCCTCTCAAACTCAAACACCCATTTGATTTCAAAAGGATTTTTGGAAAGGAAGGATCGGGAGTTGATCCTTGGCGTAGTTGACAAGTGTGTTCTCCTCGTTCTTAGCTACACGGTGATACTAGTGGTAAGCTCTAACTCCGAAATTCATTTTCGTGTTCATCATTCAAGTTTAGGGCTTTTGATTGTATGATTCATAGGTGAAACCCATTTAGTTGTTAATTGAAGGTTAACACCAAGATTCGGGTTTTTTGTTGTTAATGTCGGGTTTTGGGTTTGGTGTGCAAGTTCATGCTTGTAAGACTTGTAAATGGTGTATAATCACTAGTATTAGTGATTATTGAGGTTTTGGGGACATTTAGGGTTCTTGGAGTTGACTAATTTTGACTAGAGCCAAAATTAGGGTTTGGTGATGATTTTGACCCGATTGTTGATTTATTAAGGTTTATAAACTTAAAATGGATTAAGTTGAAGTATTAAACCGAGTTAAATGTGTTTTGGTGTCAAGACTTGTAAACGGTGAGATTTTGACTTAATGGGTCAAAATTAGGGTTTTGGTGTCAAAATGGGTGAGACATGTGTTTAACACTTGTGTTTGGGTTTACTTGGCATATTAGAACCATTTTCACCCGTGTTAGTAATTATTGGTTAGTTTGAGCGCAGTTTGTACTTGGAATTACATTTGGGTCGAATTTGCACTAAGTGTCAAATTGGGTTGGTTTGTAAATCCAATCTAAGTGTGTTGTTGAATTTGTGATAATGGAATAGGTACTTTCCATCGACGAGTTGCGGATTACTTGGTTGCATTCATCAAGGCTTAAGGTGAGTGTTAATATCCTATATGCATATGTATGTGTAGGATGGGTGCGGGTCGGGTGAAGTGGTTCTCGGTTATAGAGCTCACTTCACATATAGGTGGATTGATGGACTTGTGTGTAGGTCCAATTGGCACGGTTGTGCGTTTTGGTTGACCATCTTTGACGAGGTGCACACCTTGCGTGTACTCTATCACATGGGCGTGTGATGTGGATTATATAACCCCAATGGCGAAGGGTTAATATTGTGAGTGGAATAATTATGCGTGTACGTATATAATGTATTTATTTGTGTAGTATGAATGTGGTATTGTCGCGGTGTTCAAGACACCACATTCTAAGTAACGAGTAGTAATGTCGCGGTGTTTAAGACACTACTCATTGTTTGATTGGCATGTGGTATTGTCGCGGTGGTTAAGACACCACATTGTCATGGGAGTGGAATTGTCGCGGTGTTCAAGACACCACTCATTATTTTGATTGGCGTGTGGATTCGTCGCGGTGTTTAAGACGCCACATTGTCACGGGGGTGAATTAGTCGCGGTGTTTAAGACATCACCCGGGGGATTAGTGATTACGCGGTGTTTAAGTAACGCTAATGGATGTTACGAACTCCGACGGTCTCTTACGAGTATCGTTCCCTTGTACGATTGGTTAACCATGGTTATTGTGTTGTAAGCGTAAGCAAATTATGTTATTTGAGAGATATATACATATATATACATATATATTGTATACATATAATGTTGTATTGTCGTGTTGTAGCTAACCCTCCGGGTGTAGATTATTGGCATTGTTCACATCGTTGTTGGCAAACTTATATTTTGTTGATGTATCTTTAGCTCATTGCTTAGTGATCTTACGGTATGCTTAGACTAGCTTGCCTTTATGTTTGGATGCTCCGGTATGCGGTATTTGCTATTTTGTGGCGTGTCCATTTTATGCATATATATGTATGTAGTATATTCTCACTCACTAAGCGTTAGCTTACCCTCTCGTTGTTGATATTTTTATAGGTTCGCATGCTTGGCGGCTCGGGTAAGCTTGGGAATTAGAGATCTCGGCTAGGTTGCTTTAGAAGATCTTGCTTTTGGACTCGATTAGGATTTGGGTAGCGTAGTCCCAAATCACCATGCTCGGTTTTGTGTAAACGTAACTAGTCGGGTTATAATGATTATAACCGGTTTACGATTTAATTAATGAACCATTGTATTAAGGAGTTTAAATCATTAATGTATGTTTTAAGTTCGATGAACTTACTTTGATAACAAATACGTTTTGGAATATGTGTAATGGGACCTAAAGTATTATTTAACGCGTATTAAAAGGAAAAAAATTTATGGGCCGGTTTTAATACGGGTTGGGTTGTTTCAACTTTATATGTAATTTTACTTTCCTATAACGTTTTATGAATTAACGATGTCTATTTATTACAACCTTTAAAATAAGTTCTAATATAATTAGTTTTGAAAAACTAAAATTTATAATATTTATTTAATTTAGTTTCAAACTTATGAAAACGATTTCAATAACTGAGTAATTAAAACCTGTTGTTTATAAAGGTAAATTGTTTTATAGAGTTAAAAGAATTTAATTAAAGCTTTATATTTATATATATATATATATATATATATATATATATATATATATATATATATATATATATATATATATATATATATATATATATATATATATATATATATATATATTATTTCAAAAACGTAAACGTGATACGACATAATATTTTCTATTATTTAAATGATTATAAATGAACTTTGAAATATAAATACTTTTGAAAAACTAAAATATAATATTATTAAAATATTTCAATTCTATATAATATGTACAATATATATATATATATATATATATATATATATATATATATATATATATATATATATATATATATATATATATATATATATATATAATGTGATTAAATATAATATTAACTAAATACAAAACATTTTGGATTTAAATTAATATTATCATATGTATATATAACGAGACATCGATTCATAGAAGCAAATGACCATAATATTCAAAGGTATAGGTTACATTTCTTATAATATAAATTATTGGGATATAAGTCTAATTATTGATAAGGGTACGTGCCGCGAAACGTAAAGTACTAGTTTTCTCAGCGTACGAGTTAACGTTCGAGAAACCGGAATCGGGACGTAAGTCAAGTGACAACGTACGTGTCATCGGAACAAAAATTACAAATTAACCATGCATGTAAATATTATATAATATATAAATAATTATATAAATTAAATATATTATATAAATAAAAACGTGTGTCGGCAGTAAGAGTTAAACATTGTGACCAGTCCAGACTGGCCATGCGATCGCATGGCCAAACCATATTAATCTCATGAGATCGCATGACTTATGATTTCAGCAGATGTCTATAAATTGAATTCGGGGTCTGTCGATTACACACACACATATAACCATTCATATATTACTTCCTCTGTATTATTATTTATGTTATTATTATTATTATTATTAATTATTATTAAGATTAATATTATTATTAATCTTAATATTATTATTAGTAGTATGAGTATTATTATTAGTATAAAATACTACAACGAGGGTATGTTCGGGTTATTATCATCTCCGTTGCATCTACGTAATTTCCTGCAATATTGAATCTCAATATTGATACGTGAGCACTCATATCTTATCTTTTATATATAAATAGTGTATCCCTGGCTAGTGCTCGAGTATATATGTCTATGCATGCTTGTATATTTAATTTCATCGTTAGATAGTATATAATGAATCACGAATTTAATACATATATTACTGATATAAAGTATATGATATGCATGTCGTTGGAAAGCTGTCGAAAAATTATTAATTTTTTATTTAGAAGTCGTGTGCTTTCGATGAACGGATTTAAAGATATGGTCAACTGAATTATCGTTAACTCTAATATTATTATTATTATTATTATTATTATTATTATGATTATTATTATTATTATTATTATTATTATTATTATTATTACGATCGTCGTTATCGTTATCGTTATCGTCGTTATTATCGTCATTATTATAATTATCTAATAATTAATATTATTATTATTATTATCATTATCGTTATTAAAATAAGTATTATCATTAAAAAAAATTATTGTTATTATTATTACAATCGTTATTATCATTAAGGTTATTATTAATATTATAAATATTAGTATTATTATTATTATTACTAAAATAATTAATATTTTTATCAAAACTTTTATTTTATTATTTTTATCATTATTGTTATTATTAAAAGTATCATTAATATTAAAATTAGCACTTTTATTAAAATTATCATTTCTAACAGAAATATATTTTTTATTATAAAATATTATCATTATTATCATATTAGGAATATTATTAAAAATTATCATTTTGATAGAATTATTTTTATAAAATATTATTATTACTATTTTTATTATGATAATTATTATATATAGTAAATATTATTATTAAGATAAATTATATTAGTTTTTTTATATTAAAGTATCGATACTATCAATTGTCATTTAAAATTTATTAAAACTATCATTCTATTAAAAATTATTATTATTATTAAGAATTATCGTTTTTATTAAGAATATAGTATATTTAAAAGTATAAAATTTAAAACTACCATTTTATTTAAAATTATCGTTATTATCAATTTTATTATTATTATTAATATCATTATTATTACTTTTGTTATTTATATTAAACACTTTTAATAACATTATCTTTATTAATATTATCATTATTATTACAAAATAATACAACTTTTACTCATTATTATTATTACTCTATACATCTAAAATGTAGTGACCCAGAAAATTTTGACTAATTTTAAACCAAACTCTCGATACGATTTAATACTTTTGACACGATAAGCAAAGTCTGTAATGTTGAGTCTCAAAAATTTTGAACTGTTTCATTTATTCAATTGACCTTTGACTATTTTTGACGATTCACGAACCATTACTTGTAAATAAATAGATACATATATATTTATGTATGTATGTATATATATATATACATATATATATATATACATATATATATATATATATATATATATATATATATATATATATATATATATATATATATATATATATATATATATATATATATATATATATATATATATATATATATATATATATATATATAATAATTTGAAATATAGTTTGATATATTATATGATTTAAATTATAAAATGATATAAGAGATAATAAAATTTATTATTAAAATAAATCTATATATACATAAAAAGTATATTAAATATATATTTTGTGATTTCGAAGTTATTTAGTAAACAACGGTAACGCTCAATTGTCATATTGATTGACCATAAACGAGTTAAAAAAGAAACTTATGAAATTTTAAAATAAACGGTGATTCGAAAATGAGTTTTATAAATTTTAGACTTAATAATAATATATGTAGAACTTGTTTGTCAAATTTTAAAATTTTTATATTTTACTTGGGGGTTGGGAGTGAATAATTAATGTAATTTTTATTTAATAATTAATGATCGAATCTTATACCATAAAGATCGAAATAAATAAATATATTTACTGTAAAAATTTGGGATTTTTCCGAACACTTTTATCCACCACTGAGTAACAACGGAGTACGAATTTTAGTCTGTATTGTATAGAGTCCAAACTGTCGGTAGGATCATATTACTAATAATTTTGGTTAATATTTTAGTGGCACATGTTTTTAATTATCATTACTATATTATTACTTTATAATATACATGGAAGATACATTGCATCTCTTTAATATTCTCAAACATCACTCGTTCTATATTTCTATGCATGTTTTTATTTTAGATTATTAAATTCTATCTTTCTTTTTCAATTAAAGCACACCACTTTTATATATATATATATATATATATATATATATATATATATATATATATATATATATATATATATATATATATATATATATATAGGATATAATACAAGATTATATGTATGCATATCTCAATCACTTGTTACTTGATCAACAACCATCACTTTCTCTCTGTTTCTAGCTTGACTTCATTATCAATATATATACACTTGCATATTATTTTAATATATGAGAAAAAGTGACCGAAGAGATGGATGGATATATCACTTTACAGCTATATAAAGTGATTCCATTTTGGTTTGTTATGTAACCTATAACGCACACATGCTATATCTATATTATCATTACATTCATTATCATTATTATTATATTATAGTTAATTATATATATATATATATATATATATATATATATATATATATATATATATATATATATATATATATATATATATATATATATATATATATATATATATATATATATATATATATATATATATATATATGCACATATTATGCATACCCTTCAACGAGAATCATCTATATGCCTTCTTTTTGTTGAGCTGATATTCGATATTGTAACGACCCTACTTTTTCCTTTATCTTTTACCGTTAATTATTTAACGACCGTTAACTGTTATTCGTGCCACGTTATTTCTATGACCTATATTATTATTTTTGTAATAATATATTAATTATTATGTGTTATATGAATATTTGTATTCATATCTTTAATTGTACGTTTCTACGTGTCGCGGATTTCTATCCGGCGAATCTTTTCGGTTTTCAAACCAACGGTCGAGCTTTTGGGATTTTTAAGTTCTAATTATTTTAAATATGATATTTTAATGTCATATGATCATATTTAGTTTTTATATATTTTATTCGTCGCGTATTTGTTATCTCTCCGAAAAATCAATCGCGTAGTAGCATTTTCGCGTTGCAGGCTTCGTTCGAGCTTTCGGGCCACAAGCAATTGCAAGTAACATAAAAATGGGCCAAGAGGGACCCACCCATGTATGGGGGATGGCCTAAATCTCCCAAGGGAGGGGGAGGACTTGTTTTGCCAATTTCTTGAACTTGATTTAATCTTAAACCTAAATCACTACTTCATTTTTCCAAAACACATTTTATTTTTTTCTCTCTTCCTCTTTTTTTCTCTCCTAGGGCTGCCATTTTTCTCATCATCATCATCTTCAATTGATCATTATCTAGAGCTTGGATCAAAGGGCTTTTAACATCAACGCGTTCCTCTCGTTCTCCTCTACATGTTCATATCCTTCAATTCTTGATTAGGGTATAAACCCTAACCCTAACTTTTTGATTTTTCTTTAATTTTACTTTTTTATATGTTATATTGATAGTATAATGATTATATGTTATTGTGTTGTTGATAATATGCGTAGAAATGCTCGTTAATTCATGTTTTCGGTTTGATTGATTTGGGACAGCGATTTGTTTTATTGTTTCTGTAAACACAACTGATATAAAAGTGAAATTAAAGTGTCTAGATGAGTTCCTCTCATCAAGACATTAATTTTAGACTCCGGATTCATGTTATTTCGATTCCCGGAATATAAGTTATGATCAAAATGTTGTTTAATTGAAATTAAAATATGAAAACGAATTGGTACAGGTATGGTCTGACTTTGTGACCATTTTTAGATTCTTTAGGGTGTACTAGTGTATTAGGATTAATGATTGGATGAACATTCATGTTCGGGTCATCGAAATCCGAGCTACGGATCACCCGTTATGACTAAAACATGTTTTTGAACGGATTAAAGATCCAAATTGAGTAATGGCTGTAATTCACGACTTGATGGCTGTTTTTGAGATGTTCTTGAGCACACTAAGGTTTAGGGTGGGTTGGGTAGGCGAAGATATATATAAGACTCGCCGAAAACTGATTCCCGGGGCTCAAGTTATGACCCGATGAACTTTTAATTAAAACTTATGGTTATGAAATAAGACTTATGATATGAATAATGATTTTCATTATTAATAAATTACTTATGATATAAAAGTAATTATTTTAATTTAAGACTTATGATATACATATTTATTATATCATTTATTAATTAATTATGATTAATGAAACTTTAATTAAACTTATGATTAATAATACTTTTATTATTAATGAAAAGTACTTATGGTAAGTATTAAACTTATATTATGAGGTGATTATAATAAGACTTATAATAAGAATTAATTGATTATTTAATTATTATAAGATTTAATTATTATTTAATTATAATTTAATTATTAAATACTTATGATTTAATGATTATAATTAGAAACTTATGATATGATTAATAATTCATTATTAATTAATAATACTTATGATATGATTTAAAACCTATTATTAATTAATAATACTTATATTATGATTAATATTTAATTAATTAATTAAATACTTATGTTATATTAATTATAACATTTAAACTTATGTTAACTTTAAAAATTCATTTTAATTTAATTAAAATTATGTTATGATATAATTATACATATTTAACTTTAATTAACATTATAACTTATGGTATTATTACAACTTACACTTTTAAAATTAATGTTGACTATGTTTGACCAAGGTTGACTTTTGCATTGACTTTCGGTTGACTTTGACTTTCAGTTGATTTTTGTTGACTTTCTAATTAAGGAAACTTCCCTAACTTAAAAACTTTCTAAAAATAGAAACTTTCTAAATATGGAAACTTTCTAAATTTGGAAACTTTCCAAAAATAGAAACTTTCCTAAAATAGAAACTTTCCAAAAATAGAAACTTTCCTAAAATAGAAACTTTCCAAAAATAGAAACTTTCCAAAAATGGAAACCTGCTAAAAATAGAAACTTTCTAAAAATAGAAAGTGTGTGACCGTACGCTGTTCCGATCAAACCGATGCATGTTGAGTGTTGTTCTATGTCTACTTGCAACATATACAATAGCTATCATACTAAGACTTGACCTAAGTTAGTTATTTATATCGACCTGCTTTATTTATAGGTCGGCGTTGTGATCATTCCTGATCACTTTACTTCATTTGCTGTTCACTTATTTGTGTGGTTACTTCGTTTGCTATTAAGGTGAGTTATAGTCCCATTTTTCTACTTTAACTCTTTTGGGATGAGAATACATGCAATTTATTTTATATTTTGGACACAAGTGAAAGTTGATTTAAATTATTCATTGTTAGTTGAACAAAAATATTCCCTAGTGTGGTAACTGTAATCACTGGTTTCTACTAGTGAACGCGAATCCTACGGATAGATCTATCGGGTTTGATAACCCCATTTCGAGCTAGTCGCGCTAGCAATTTATAATCGAAATGTTTAGTACTTCGTAATTTGTTGTAGATAAACTTGTTTGGTGTATATTATTTATTGTGTTTGGCAAGGGTAAATAAATGGTTAAGTGGTTACCAGGTGGCTCACGGTAAATGGAATAATGTTTTTATATGTTTTCTAGCATATAATTTTGTGGTCCAAAAAGGAGTTTTTATGTTTTCAAACATAAATTTTTATGATTTTTATTAAATATTGTTTGCAATATTAAACCTATAATTCACTCAACATTTTTGTTGACAGTTACTCGCATGTTTTATTCTCAAGTTCATGATTGATTGCTTCCGCTGTGCTTAGAGAGTCTGCATATTTATGATGACAGCTTTTGTTAAACAATAACTTGCATTCTATTTTGATACATTTAATAGTGGATGCTGTTGACTTTGTTTTGGTTAACATTTAGTTAAGTACTATTGTATGGTTTTTCTAAACTTACATATTTTGATAGGTTTCCTTTACAGGAAATCATTTTTAAATAAAGAATGCAAGGTTATTTATTAAATTCATATAGAGTTATGATCAAGCTGTGGGACCAAGATAACGATGGTCGTCAAGTGTACTTTGACGGGTCATTAAAGTTGGTATCAGAGCTCTGGTTGTAGGGAATTAGGCTGCATTGATGTCGTTACCCGAGTCAATAGGGTGCATTAGTGAGTCTAGTCTACAGCCCGGCCTATAAAATATTATTATATGTGACTATTTGTATCGTATTGGTATGTATATTGTTATCATACATACATCTCTATTATGTTCTGAATCCGGGAGGAACTCCCATTCCAATTTAAACGTATTCTCTGACTCATGCGAACTTATCCTTATAAGAACACATCGGGTAGTGAAACCGGGGGGTGTCATTCTTGACTTCTGAAATTCGCGACATTTCTATGTCATCTATTATGGTTATGTATATATAATGTTTGAGTTATCTTACGCGAGATGTCATTCTTGACTTCTAAATGCTCGGCATTTCAATGTCAGCTATTATGTTTAGGTATATAACATTCTTGTTATATTACGTGCCTTTGTGCCGTTGTGCCTATGTGCTTTGGTTTTTGAACCGAAAGACGTCATTCTTGACTTTTATAGATTTTTGGCACTTCGAAGACATTTCTATGTCATCATTTACTCCTATTTGTTACTTATGATGTTTTGTCTCTTGTGCTATCCTTAGCACGTTGTTTAAGAAAATGTTTTAGAGAAATTGTGTGGAAATCCGAGGTTGATCGCCTGTCCTGACCTCATGTAGTGCTATTGGAATGGAACTATGAATTAGTAAAATATAATGGCGTCAGGCCAACGTGATTATATTACGTTAATTCATAAAGAAGTCCCAATATTGTGACATGAGGAATAGAAAGCGAGTCAAAGAAAATTTTTACACTACTCATTCTGAAATTCCGATGTATTACGTGGGTAGGGAAGATATTCATTATCTTATTTGTTGATATGCGAGAAGCTCGTTTTAACCAGATTATCTATCTCATGCCCAATCCTCCATAACTCGCTTGTTAGCAACTGCTTCGCTCGGGAACAGTTTTGGCCCAAGGACTTCTGTCCTGATAATAGTCAAAATAACATTTAACTCATTGGTTTTCATGACCTCGTAACATTTGTTGGTCAAATGTTGCATGACGATACAAGTCATTTACTCAATATTTCACGATCTTACTTCAACTTGTAACCTCTGAAATACAGATACTCTGCTTATCATCGGGAGTTTTACACATTTGTTTAATTGGGCGGTTCTTACGGGATTTATGGGTGAATAGAAGTAATGAAATATTTTGTCATGTATATAATTTATAAAAATCATATATGTATATATGGATTCAAATGAATAAATTAACCCTTACCTATTTTGGTTAGTATATACTAAATTATACCTACAAAATTATTTTAAGACCACTCATTTATTGAGCTGTTTTAACTAAGTCAATTTGTTTTATATAAAATGGTACACGTTGTACATACTTCTAAATTTACTAAGAACTTCGTTTCGTTTATGTTGTCACATCAAACGTTTAAAGCTTTTTCAAAACTCCTTTGATTGATTTTATCAAATTTTCGCATTACCCTACAGAGTGTTTGGATCACAGTTCTTCTCATCCTCCGTTTAAGGATGAAACTTACCCTTAAGTTCATTGATAGAAACTCTTACACCACTTTGGATTCCGGTTTTACAAAATTTGTAGGAAAGTCTTTGCGCTCATAAAATTTTCCCCTATTATGATTGGACATGGCCGAAACGCGGACCGATAAATCAATTTTCGGGGGTGCATTCGGTGGTCACCCTATTGTAGAAAAGGCGCTAGGTGGGTTTCTACCCCAACTGTTGTTATAGTGGGTATCATGGATATATATTTCACTAGACCGTTTGAGGAGTTTCTACTCTCAATATTCGCTGTCAACCACAACAACCTCATAAACATCAATCCTAGGATTCAATATATTGAGGGGAACGAAATTATTTTTGGAGATTCATCTCACCTGGAGGCGGCCATTATTTATAACCCATGATTCGCGTTCTTTTCATCCGCACATAAATTTAAGAATACGGATGAATCCTAGATTTCCTCGCTCATTGTACAAGGAAGTACACTCTCAGTGAAATATCACACCTTTCGTACGTCTTCCTTTCGGAAATGTAATGAAAATTTACTTTGAAGTCCATGTTCCTCGTTATCTCCTTTGAGAGAATTGCCTTAAATATCTATGCCACCGATGTGACTACTCCATATATTTCTTCCTTCATTGTTGCAACTATATTTCATTCGTCCCAGTTCGTCCCCTTGGGGAGCTCCTGTTTTGTTTGTTAAGAGGAAAGATGGTTCGTTCCGATTGTGTATTGATTATCGCGAGTTAAACAAGCGTACTATTAAGAATCGTTACCCTTTTCCGAGAATTGATGATCTGTTTGATCAACTTTAAGGTTCGTCCATTTATTCTAAGATTGATCTTCATCTTGGTTATCACCAATTAAGCGCTAAAGAAACTGATATTTCGAAAACCGCTTTCCGTACCCGTTATGGTCACTGCGAATTTCTTGTTATGTCGTCTGGATTGACTAACGCACCTGCTGTGTTCACGGACCTCATGAACCGTGTGTGCAGACCCTATCTAGACAAATTCGTTATCATTTTCATCGACGACATCCTTATTTATTCCAAGAGTGATGAAGAGCACGAAGAACATTTGAAGCTGGTGCTTGATTTGTTGAGAAAAGAAGAATAGTACGCTAAGTTCTCTAAGTGTGCTTTCTGGTTAAGAGAAGTTCAATTTCTTGGACATATTATTAGTAAACATGGAATACAAGTTGACCCTGCTAAGATTGAGGCGATTGAAAAGTGGGAAATTTCCGAAAACCCCCACTCAGATTCGTCAGTTTCTAGAGTTGGCAGGTTACTAAAGAATGTTCATTCAAGATTTCTCTCATATAGCAGAACCTCTGACTGCTTTAACACACAAGGGGAAGAAGTATGAGTGGAAGGATGAACAAGTGACTGCTTTTCAAATTTTGAAGAAGAAGTTGACTACCGCTCCGATATTATCACTACCTGAGGGTAATGATGATTTGTTTATCTATTGTGATGCTTCGTGTCAAGACTTTGGTTGTGTTTTGATGCAACAAAAGAAAGTCATTGCTTACTCGTCACGTCAGTTGAAGATTCGTGAACAGAATTATACAACCCATGATGTAGAATTAGGAGCTGTTGTGTTCGCACTCAAGAATTGGAGACATTACTTTTATGGGGTCAAATGTACAGTGTACACTGATCACAAAAGTCTTCAACATAACTTTGATAAAAGACAGTAGAATATGAGGTAGCGAAGATGGGTGGAATTGTTGAACGGTTTTGATTGTGAACTCCTTTAACCATTCCGGGGAAAGGCCAATGTTGTGGCCATTGCATTAAGTCAAAAAGAGAGAATTGAACCTCGTAGATTTAGGGCCTTAGATATGACCATTTGAACAAATCTCGCAAGGCAGATTTTTGCAGCTCAACAAGAAGCCTTGAAGGAGTAGAATTTTATAACGGGAAGGTCCGAGGCTTGAGTAAACAGTTAGATGTACGAACCGATGGTACTCGGTATTTTGCGGGACATCTTTGGGTTCCGGAGTTTGGTGATCTACGACAACTTGTTTTAGATGAGGCTCATAAGTCTAGGTACTCTATTCATCCTGGTTCAGGAAAGATGTATCATGATCTTAAGGAGCTGTATTGGTGGCCTAATTTGAAAGCTGATGTGGCTACGTATGTGGCTAAGTGTTTGACCTGCGCTAAGGTTAAAGCTGAACATCAAGAACTGTCTGGACTTTTGGTGCAACTTGAGATTTCCGAGTGGAAATGGGAAGGGATTACAATGGATTTTTTTACAAAGTTACCGAGAGTTGCGGGTGGCTATGATACCATTTGGGTGATTTAGATCGACTCACAAAGTCGGCTCACTTTTTGCCGATTAAAGAAACGGATTCAATGGAGGAGCTTACTCGTTTGTATTTGAAGGAGATTGTTTCTAGACATGGTGTTCCCGTGTTATTTCGGACCGAGATAGTCGATTTACATCGAGGTTTTGGCAGTCCTTACAAGATGCTTTGGGAACTAAATTGGATATGAACACTGCTTATCATCCACAGTCAGATGGTCAGAGTGAAAGGACCATTCAAACGTCAGAAGACATGTTACGAGCATGCATCATTGATTTTAGTAATGTTTGGAATAAGTACTTGCCACTGGCTGAATTTTCTTATAATAACAGCTATCATGCAAGTATTAAGCCGCACCTTTTGAAACACTGTATGGTAGATAGTGCTGGTCTCCTGTCTGCTGGAATGAGGTTGTGGATGCTCAACTCACAGGCCCGGGAACTTTTCATGAAACTACCGAGAAGATCGTAAGGATTAAGGAAAGTTTGAGAACCGCCAGAAGTCGGCAAAAGAGCTATGCCAATAAGAGAAGGAACGATATTGAATTTCAGGTTGGTGATCGTGTTATGTTGAAGGTACCACCTTGGAAGAGCGTGATACATTTTGGTAAAAGGGGAAAGTTGAATCCTCGTTTTGTTGGACCATTTGAGATTATTGAGAGAGTTGGACCCGTGGCGTATCGTTTGAAATTGCCACAAGAACTCAGTGCTGTTCACGACGTTTTTCACGTGTCGAATTTAAAGAAGTGTTTGGCCGAGGCCGATAAGACAATTCCTCTAGAGGAACTTCATGTTGATAAGCAACTTCATTTTAGTGAGAAACCTGTCGAAATTATGGATCGAGAGGTTAAGACTCTTAAACAGAGTAAGATTCCTATTGTCCGGGTTAGATGGAATGCCAGACGCGGTCCCGAGTTCACTTGGGAGCGTGAAAATCAGATGAAGCAGAAGTACCCGCATATTTCCCAGATGCTGAGTCAACCCCTGCACCTGCTTGAATTTCGGGACGAAATTTCCGTAACGGGAAGGTACTGTAACGACCCTACTTTTTCCATTATCTTTTACCGTTAATTATTTAACGACCGTTAACTGTTATTCGTGCCACGTCATTTCTATGACCTATATTATTATTTTTGTAATAATATATTAATTATTATGTGTTATATGAATATTTGTATTCATATCTTTAATTGTACGTTTCTACGTGTCGCGGATTTCTATCCGGCGAATCTTTTCGGTTTTCAAACCAACGGTCGAGCTTTTGGGATTTTTAAGTTCTAATTATTTTAAATATCATATTTTAATGTCATATGATCATATTTAGTGTTTATATATTTTATTCGTCGCGTATTTGTTATCTCTCCGAAAAATCAATCGCGTAGTAGTATTTTCGCGTTTCAGGCTTCGTTCGAGCTTTCGGGCCACAAGCAATTTCAAGTAACATAAAAATGGGCCAAGAGGGACCCACCCATGTATGGGGGACGGCCTAAATCTCCCAAGGGAGGGGGAGGACTTGTTTTGCCAATTTCTTGAACTTGATTTAATCTTAAACCTAAATCACTACTTCATTTTTCCAAAACACATTTTATTTTTTTTCTCTCTTCCTCTCTTTTTCTCTCCTAGGGCCACCATTTTTCTCATCATCATCATCTTCAATTGATCATCATCTAGAGCTTGGATCAAAGGGCTTTTAACATCAACGCGTTCCTCTCGTTCTCCTCTACATGTTCATATCCTTCAATTCTTGATTAGGGTATAAACCCTAACCCTAAATTTTTGATTTTTCTTTAATTTTACTGTTTTATATGTTATATTGATAGTATGATGATTATATGTTATTGTATTGTTGATAATATGCGTAGAAATGCTCGTTAATTCATGTTTTCGGTTTGATTGATTTGGGACAGCGGTTTGTTTTATTGTTTCTGTAAACACAACTGATATAAAAGTGAAATTAAAGTGTCTAGATGAGTTCCTCTCATCAAGACATTAATTTTAGACTCCGGATTCATGTTATTTCGATTCCCGGAACATAAGTTATGATCAAAATGTTGTTTAATTGAAATTAAAATATGAAAACGAATTGGTACAGGTATGGTCTGACTTTGTGACCATTTTTAGAGTCTTTAGGGTGTACTAGTGTGTTAGGATTGATAATTGGATTAACATTCATGTTCGGGTCATCGAAATCCGAGCCACGGATCACCCGTTATGACTAAAACATGTTTTTGAACGGATTAAAGATCCAAATTGAGTAATGGCTGTAAGTCACGACTTGATGGCTGTTTTTGAGATGTTCTTGAGCACACTAAGGTGTCGGGTGGGTTGGTTAGGCGAAGATATATATAAGACTCGCCGAAAACTGATTCCCGGGGCTTAAGTTATGACCCGATGAACTTTTAATTAAAACTTAAGGTTATGAAATAAGACTTATGATATGAATAATGATTTTCATTATTAATAAATTACTTATGATATAAAAGTAATTATTTTAATTTAAGACTTATGATATACATATTTATTATATCATTTATTAATTAATTATGATTAATGAAACTTTAATTAAACTTATGATTAATAATACTTTTATTATTAATGAAAAGTACTTATGGTAAGTATTAAACTTATATTATGAGGTGATTATAATAAGACTTATAATAAGAATTAATTGATTATTTAATTATTATAAGATTTAATTATTATTTAATTATTAAATACTTATGATTTAATGATTATAATTAGAAACTTATGATATGATTAATAATTCATTATTAATTAATAATACTTATGATATGATTTAAAACCTATTATTAATTAATAATACTTATATTATGATTAATATTTAATTAATTAATTAAATATTTATGTTATATTAATTATAATATTTAAACTTATGTTAACTTTAAAAATTCATTTAAATTTAATTAAACTTATGTTATGATATAATTATACATATTTAACTTTAATTAACATTATAACTTATGGTATTATTACAACTTACACTTTTAAAATTAATGTTGACTATGT
This sequence comes from Rutidosis leptorrhynchoides, assembly GCF_046630445.1. Classification (NCBI taxonomy): domain Eukaryota; kingdom Viridiplantae; phylum Streptophyta; class Magnoliopsida; order Asterales; family Asteraceae; genus Rutidosis; species Rutidosis leptorrhynchoides. The sequence goes on along the minus strand of NC_092334.1, from coordinate 679,858,924 downwards.
TTGACCAAGGTTGACTTTTGCATTGACTTTCGGTTGACTTTGACTTTCGGTTGACTTTTGTTGACTTTCTAATTAAGGAAACTTCCCTAACTTAAAAACTTTCTAAAAATAGAAACTTTTTAAATTTGGAAACTTTCCAAAAATAGAAACTTTCCTAAAATAGAAACTTTTCAAAAATAGAAACTTTCCTAAAATAGAAACTTTCCAAAAATAGAAACTTTCCAAAAATGGAAACCTGCTAAAAATAGAAACTTTCTAAAAATAGAAAGTGTGTGACCGTACGCTGTTCCGATCAAACCGATGCATGTTGAGTGTTGTTCTATGTCTACTTGCAACATATACAATAGCTATCATACTAAGACTTGACCTAAGTTAGTTATTTATATCGACCTGCTTTATTTATAGGTCGGCGTTGTGATCATTCCTGATCACTTTACTTCATTCGCTTATTTGTGTGGTTACTTCGTTTGCTATTAAGGTGAGTTATAGTCCCATTTTTCTACTTTAACTCTTTTGGGATGAGAATACATGCAATTTATTTTATATTTTGGACACAAGTGAAAGTTGATTTAAATTATTCATTGTTAGTTGAACAAAAATATTCCCTAGTCTGGTAACTGTAATCACTGGTTTCTACTAGTGAACGTGAATCCTACGGATAGATCTATCGGGTTTGACAACCCCATTTCGAGCTAGTCGCGCTAGCAATTTATAATCGGAATGTTTAGTACTTCGTAATTTGTTGTAGATACACTTGTTCGGTGTATATTATTTATTGTGTTTGGAAAGGGTAAATAAATGGTTAAGTGGTTACCAGATGGCTCACGGTAAATGGAATAATGTTTTTATATGTTTTCTAGCATATAATTTTGTGGTCCAAAAAGGAGTTTTTATGTTTTCAAACATAAATTTTTATGGTTTTTATTAAATATTGTTTGCAATATTAAACCTATAATTCACTCAACATTTTTGTTGACAGTTACTCGCATGTTTTATTCTCAGGTTTATAATTGATTGCTTCCGCTGTGCTTAGAGAGTCTGCATATTTATGATGGCAGCCTTTGTTAAACAATAACTTGCATTCTATTTTGATACATTTAATAGTGGATGCTGTTGACTTTGTTTTGGTCAACATTTGGTTAAGTAATATTGTATGGTTTTTCTAAACTTACATATTTTGATAGGTTTCCTTTACAGGAAATCATTTTTAAATAAAGAATGCAAGGTTATTTATTAAATTCATATAGAGTTATGATCAAGCTGTGGGACCAAGATAATGATGGTCGTCAAGTGTACTTGGACGGGTCGTTAAAGATATATAGCTACACAAAAACACATATATTATTCCTTACTTCTACTAACCGGTCCTCTACTACAACCATTCGAGAATCACCCATGATCACCTCATTCAATTTCTTGCTACCACTACTAACGACACCTCTCAACCACCATCATCTACAACCACCACCATTTACCACCATGACCACTTCACTCTCTTCTCATCCTCTCCTTTGTTTCTATTTCAAAAACCTAATAAGAACCCACGAATGCATCTGTTTTTCTGCTTACTGTATCTGTTTACCGTAGTGAAACCACAAACCAAACAACGCTCCTGTAGCCTGCTACCCGCTGGATTCTGTTTTCTTTATAAACCGTCACTCTACCACAACCCTCACAGTTGCTATTATTGTTGAATTCTGTGTCGAGCTCGAGACCAAATCAACATCACAACGCACCTACAACTATCGAAACCAGTCACCTGCAACAGTAACAATGATGCAATGATAATGACGATGAATAGTGCTGGGATATGATCAAAACGATTGTATGATGTATATGAGAATATAGAGGTTTGTAAAATGTGGACAAACAATCAGACGACGTGGACTTCACAACTGTAAAATGTATCATATAGAGGTCAAATATCTCGCAATGTAATCATAGGTTATTGTATTCATCCTTATGGATTAGGACGGGTCGCTTCATTTGAAGAGGAATCTCTCAAATCAAGTGGACAAACAATCAGACGACGTGGACTTCACAACTGTGTCCGACGCACCATTTAAAGAAAAAAAGACCAGATTGTTCGAGCAACTTGAAACCTCGTTCGAAACCACATCATCGGAGATCGATCTAAATTTCAAACCAACACCAATTTCAACAGATGTCGAATTTTTCTTATTAAAGCCCATTGTATCATCTTCAAAAACAAGAACAAAATTCAACCTTACATCTTTGTACACCTCAAAAGTAGTATTATAAATTGAAGATAAAGGCACGTTTAAACCACAATCCGGATTATCCATTACTTGACGATCGATGGAAGCATCTTCAACCGTATAATTCGATGCCATGAAGCAATTCGTGGACTCTAGAAGCTGTTGTTCAGAAGCTTCGAAGAGAACATGATTCAAGATTTTCAAGTACGAAACATCAAATATCCAAACCTTACATGCCAATACATGACATCTTGTGTTTCCAAACCCACTTCTGCCGTATCATGTATATGTTTTGTGACGACCCAAAAAAATTTCGACTAATTTTAAATCAAACTCTCGATACGATTTAATATTTTTGACACGATAAGAAAAGTCTGTTAGGTTGTGTATAAAAAAAAATATTTGAACTATATCATATATGCAATTGACCTTCGACTATTCCCGACGATTCACGAACAATTATGTGCAAATAAATATGTATATATATATATATATATATATATATATATATATATATATATAAATATAAGGATATATATTAATTTAAATTAATAAAATACAAAATAATCGTTTGAATTGAAAATATAAAGTAATATACAATATAATTAAGCTATTATTAAAATGAATCTATATAGATATATAGTATAGAGAATATAAATGAGTTCGAGATTAAATAGTAAACAATTGTGATACTCGGTTGACATTCCGCTAGTGTTCATACAGATCTAATACGTATATATGAAGGTTCAAAATAAAAGTGGGACTGTAAATTGATTATGAAGATTTTAGTTTTGATAAAAATATTTTTACCTTTTTAAATTAAATTGTAGTACTCTGTACATATTAATTAGAACAGGAAAAAAATAATTAACGAACATTTTTAATCAGATTTCGCACAGTTAATAACTGAATAAATAAATGTATGTAATTTAAAAATATGGGATTTTTCTGAATATTCTTATATATAAACTGTTTAGCAAAGGACTACGAACTTTCAACCCTATTAAAATTGTCGACAGATAAGTTAAAGGCGGCTAAATGAATTGTACAAATTAATTGAGATTAATGTTGCTACTTTATGCTTTTACTCAAAATCAGACAATCACAAGCTATATTCACTCTCTTAATTTGAAAAAGTAATGTAATGAGTGGAACACGTCTTTTTACTTCATTGTTATTATATTATGGCTACCTAATAAGAACCCACGAATGCATCTGTTTTTCTGCTTACTGTATCTGTTTACCGTAGTGAAACCACAAACCAAACAACGCTCCTGTAGCCTGCTACCCGCTGGATTCTGTTTTCTTTATAAACCGTCACTCTACCACAACCCTCACAGTTGCTATTATTGTTGAATTCTGTGTCGAGCTCGAGACCAAATCAACATCACAACGCACCTACAACTATCGAAACCAGTCACCTGCAACAGTAACAATGATGCAATGATAATGACGATGAATAGTGCTGGGATATGATCAAAACGATTGTATGATGTATATGAGAATATAGAGGTTTGTAAAATGTGGACAAACAATCAGACGACGTGGACTTCACAACTGTAAAATGTATCATATAGAGGTCAAATATCTCGCAATGTAATCATAGGTTATTGTATTCATCCTTATGGATTAGGACGGGTCGCTTCATTTGAAGAGGAATCTCTCAAATCAAGTGGACAAACAATCAGACGACGTGGACTTCACAACTGTGTCCGATGCACCATTTAAAGAAAAAAAGACCAGATTGTTCGAGCAACTTGAAACCTCGTTCGAAACCACATCATCGGAGATCGATCTAAATTTCAAACCAACGCCAATTTCAACAGATGTCGAATTTTTCTTATTAAAGCCCATTGTATCATCTTCAAAAACAAGAACAAAATTCAACCTTACATCTTTGTACACCTCAAAAGTAGTATTATAAATTAAAGATAAAGGCACGTTTAAACCACAATCCGGATTATCCATTACTTGACGATCGATGGAAGCATCTTCAACCGTATAATTCGATGCCATGAAGCAATTCGTGGACTCTAGAAGCTGTTGTTCAGAAGCTTCGAAGAGAACATGATTCAAGCTTTTCAAGTACGAAACATCAAATATCCAAACCTTACATGCCAATTGATGTTGTACGAGGTGTATATAAAATAGTTATTAATTTTACTAGGAAAAACTATTAAATACGATACAATTTTACACAAGATATTTATTTATTTATAGAATGGATATACTTAAACCTTGCTACAACACTTATAGGCAGTGTACCTAATCGTACAGTAGTGTAGTTTTTAGTAAGTCCGGTTCGTTCCACAGGGAAATCTTTAAACAAAGCTCAACGCTATATTAGTTTACTTTTATAAAAATACAAACATATATATAAGTAATATTATTATTATAAAGGGGGGTTTTTACCGTTTAAGGACCGGTTTGTCGATTTTAAGACTTTAGTCGAAGTTAAAACCTAATGTAAAATATAAAATAAATACAAGACTTAAATTAAAGCGTAAAGTAAATAACGATAATGAAATTGCGAATAATAAAAGTGCGATAAAATAAACTTACGATAATTAAAAAGTACGATAATTAAAAGTGCGATTAAATAACAATAAATAAAAGTGCGATAATTAGAAGTGCAATTAAATATAAAATAAAGGAAATTAAATATGAAATAAAAGAATTATGCTTATTTAAACTTCCGTAATCATGATGTTTGACGTGTTGATTTTAGTTTTATGCCCATGGGTTAATTGTCCTTTGTCCTGGATTATTTAATATGTCCGTCTGGTTTTTGTCCATAACAGTCCATCAGTCATAAATATAAAGTGCGAGTGTCCTCATCAAATTATTCTTATACCCGAAGTTAAATATTCCAACTAATTGGGGATTCGAATTGTAACAAGGTTTTAATACTTTGTTTAATGAATACACCAGGTTATCGACTGCGTGTAAACCAAGGTTTTACTACTTTGTTAACAATTACACCAATTACCCTTGAATGTAATTTCACCCCTGTTTTAATTATTCTAGTGGCTATTAATCCATTCCCGTGTCCGGTTAAATGAACGATTATTCGTACATATAAATACCCCGTCCATCGTGTCCGATCGAGTGTATATGGTAATTTATAGGGACGCCCAATTGTAAATCTTTATATTAACATTAACAAACTATCATTTAGTTAAACAAATATAAAGCCCATTAATAGCCCATAGTCTAATTTCCACAAGTGTCGTTCTTTTGTCCAAACCCTAATTATGGTACAAAGCCCAATTACCCAATTTTAGTAATTAGCCCAACATCATGATTACTTCGTTTTAAATAAGCATAATAATAACTTAGCTACGAGACATTAATATAAAAAGGTTGAACATAACTTACAATGATTAAAAATAGCGTAGCGTTACACGGACAGAATTTCGACTTACACCCTTACAACATTCGCTAACATACCCTTATTATTAGAATTAAAATTAAAATTAAAATATAAATTATAAATATAAATATAAATTTTACGTATGAATGAGGAAGAAAAAGATGATATTTTGCGTTCAGAATTCGGTTGGCTTTATAGGCATAATTTCATTTTGGGTCTCCGCGACTCGCGGCCATTTTGGCCTTCAAACTCCGCGAGTCGCGGAGTTTGAAATTCCAGCTCACATCTTGGAGTCTTTCTCTGCCGACGGTTTTTTATATATAAATATAATATATATATAATTAATATAATTAATTATATATTATATTATATTTATATACATAGTTAACTTGTAATTTTTAGTCCGTTGCGTCGAGCGTTAAGAGTTGACTCTGGTCCCGGTTCCGGATTTTCGAACGTCCTTGCGTACAATTTAATATCTTGTACTTTGCGTTTTGAATCTTGTACTCTTGTAATTTCGAGACGTTTCTTATCAATAATTGGAACCTTTTTTATTGTCTTTTGTTCTTTTGAGCTTTTTGGTCGTTTGCGTCTTCAATTCGGCGAATCTGTCTTTTGTCTTCACCTTTTATTATTTAAACGAATATCACTTGTAAATAGAACAATTGCAACTAAAAGCTTGTCTTTCTTGAGGAATAATGCTATGAAATATATGTTCGTTTTTAGCATTATCAAATATTCCCACACTTGAGCGTTGCTTGTCCTCAAGCAATATTGTCTTGAAATACTAGAATCACTTCTTTATTCTTCACACTTTGTACATCAGTGATTTTCTATACGGCGGTATAAACAATGGTAGTAACGATATGGTTTACAGTCCCACATGACTATAAAGATATAGATCCATTAAGGAAATTGGATCTTTATGAAAACATTTGATCTTTTGAAAATTAAATCTAGTTTTTACCCTAGATAAGTTTTCCGGGATAACCCTTTACCGGTGTTTGCAAAATATTTTTGTGGGTTTGGTGGGTTTCAGATTTGAAAATTTTAGCTCAAAACTTGCGGTTTTGTGTCACCCACTTGCTAACCTTGTATTAGGAAAGCAACACGTCCAGTTTACTTGTCCCGTATATTGCCTTTCGGCAAACTACCGTCCGGTTGTAAAGGAAAGCGTTGAACAAGCAACTGTTAAAGCAATGTCCCGTGACATGCTTTTGATTATGGTCTATAACGTGTCGGACGCAATTACTATCCTTGGTAGGAGCAATAGTAAAGCTCACCCTTATAATTTTTCGGTCTCGCACAAGGTCCTGTCTTTGACCATGCTATGCAACCACCGTTCTTACGGTTGACACCCGATTTAGTTCAGGTGACCTAATGAATTCCAGGTGAATTCCTAGGATTTTACGTTCAATGGTAATGAACGCATTGAAAATAGGGTTTTCAGAAAACAAATCGGTTTGTAATTTTGATCAAAATATTTTCTCGTTTAAGCTCGAGTTTAGATATCATTGAATTCCATGAGTTTGAATTCTCAATCTTTAAGGTCAATCTCTAGGATTGAGTAATATCAGTCTTAAAAGCTGATTTTTAATCTTTAAGGAGATTATCCTTTCTGGGGATCTGATTCATTAGTCTTATCCAGCTAATTTGCATGGTGCCCCCCCATTATACGAGATAAATCCTTCTCATGGTTAGGATAAATCTTACCACTTGGCGACCCTGTTTAATGCTGAGGTCCGTGGATTTCCTGCTGATTTTAGTGATGACTTTTCTAGATTTTTCGTCAACCTACAGCTGGTCTGGACGACAACTTCATGACCTAAATCAAGAAGCGCGTTTCTTTTTCGGAAGACTTTACTTCCTTTTAATGATGGAATTGATTCATCGTGTAGATCCATCTCTTCTTTTCTTTCATTGGGTAAAACAGTTTAGTTTAGTTCAAAGCAAAAGTATTTTCAGTTATTTGTTACAGATATATGTGACATATGTTTAAAATAACTTGGTAAATTTTCCCACACTTGGCTTTTATTTTCCTTTTTATCGTCCTCTATTCCATTTTAAATGAATTTTGACATTTTAGTTTGTTTCTCAATTTATGTCCTTTCCGAGGTAACAATAATTTCGGTGTTAAAACCTAGTTTTATCGTTCATAAATATGTATAAACATGATTTTGAATTCATTTAATTGAAAATTTTGAAAAATTTTACTAGAATTGGGTAGTCAGTATATAAGACTAGGGCTGTTCTTTTTTATCAGAGAGCACTAGATTCTAATACAACTACTGCTTTACTAGTATTTTTAATGGTAACCAAGTGTTTAAGATAAAAATTTTAAAATCCGAAAGAATTTAACCCCTTCCCACACTTAAGATCTTGCAATGCCCTCATTTGCAAGAAATCAGTAACAATTTAAATTATTGAGGGTGATTTGTGTGAAAATGATTAAATTTTTACCAAAGTTTCCAAATATATTGGCGTTTGTTTGCTGAATGATAAATGGTGCACATCATTTGTTCATTCCGTCTTGTTGTTATTTCACATATATTTTGCATCTTGTCGTCAAAATTAGTTGCTTTTGCTGAACTTAATGCCAGTCTTTGAAAATGCGTTGTTTTACCCTGTTGTGTACATAAGATAAACTGCAAACATATATACATATTTTTGAAGTTTGGTATATTACCCCACGTTCAAAAATTATTAAAATCTAAGAATAAAAGTTAGATAATTATAAAAATGATTACAATATTAACAAAAGTATTAAACGTATCAATAATTACAAATTACAAAATAATAAAAAATAATAAGTAAACTAAGGATGATATTGGTACCAATAGGGGTTCCAGGCATAACCATAAGTGCTATAGAATGCTTCGGCAGGGTCATACGTAGGATATGGTGGCTGCATCTCTATAGACCAAGGAGGGAAGATGGGTTTCGGTGTAGGAATATAGTTTCTACCTATATGTTGGCAATGAGCTATGATCTGGTTCTGATGAACTTGCCAATCTTCAAATGCTCTCTGTCTAGCATTTTCGTATTCCTGAGAAGCTATAAACCTATGCATTTCTTGCATCTCATTCCCCCCTCCTACATTACCTTGCTGCTGGTTTCTCTCCACCTGTGGATGTCTACCATGGTATCGTACTGCGGCGTTATTTCGCCTCTTCAAAACTTTCGCACCATGGTATACATTTAAACCTATAGTATCGCGGGGTTCCGGCTCTTCTAGTAATAATCCCCCCCGACTTATATCCACACCGAGGTATTCACCAATCAAAGTAATAAAAATTCCACCTCCTATTATGCTATGTGGTCGCATCCCCCGAACCATAGCTGATAAATAATAACCCACACAATATGGTATACTTACAGCGCTTTGTGGGTCTCGAATACACATATGGTAAAACAAATCCTGTTCATTTACTTTTTCTTTGTTCTTACCCCTTTGTGTAATCGAATTAGCTAAAAACCTATGTATCACTCTTAATTCGGCTCTATCTATATCCAAATAAGAGTAATTTCCCCCTTTGAAACGGTGATGGCTTGTCATTTGACTCCACACACCGTGTGTATCAAAATTTTCATCTATCTTTCTACCGTTTAGTATCAATCCTCTACAATCGGCAGACGCTAACTCCTCAGGCGTATATATACGTAAAGCCTGAGCCATGTCCAGTAAATACATGTGGCGCATCGAACCGCCTAACAAAAATCTAATAAAAGAACGATCGGTTAAACTAGCTACCCGATCATTCAACTCTATACTACATAACAATTCTTCACACCATACTTTATATACAGGTCTACGTATGGTGAATAAACATATCCAGTCATTAAAAGAAGAATTACCATACCTCTGTACAAGTAATTCCCTAATTGGCCCGGCCAATTCTACAGCTTCTAAGGGTCCCCATTCTATGACCCTCGGTACCTCAACAACCTTAGAATGAAGAGTATGCAAACCCCGTTGATATTTTGGATAATCTATCCAAAGTCTGTCAAATCTCAGGTTCGGGTGCAACTCTTCCAAGTGCATATCAGAAAAGGTCATGACTGGATGAGGTATATCCTGCTTGTAGTAGTTATCCACCTCCTGTTGTTCTAAATTCTCAGCAGGAGCATTGCGGGCTTGGGATGAAGATTCACCCCTTTCATTCGTTTTTCTTGAGTAATTCTTAGATAGCATCCTTCTCAACATGATTTTAGCAAAAAATTTGGTGATTAACGGTTAAAAATTGGGATTTTTGGGGGTGTTTTCGTGTATTTTCGGGGTTTTTTCGCTGTGTTCTTCGCAGTGTTTTTGGGTGGGGGAGTGAAACTGAGCTGTTGCAGCTCTTATTTTTTTTCTGTAATCCGGTCTCTCCGCGAGTCGCGGGGATTAACCCTCCAAACTCCGCGACTCGCGGAGTATGGTATTTTTTTTTTTTTTTATAATCATTAACTTATTAAAACAATTAAGTAATTAATTTTAAAATTTTGTTTCCCTTGTTATTTAGGACGAGGTCGTTTCGGATCGATGTCCTAGTCCGTCCTTCGACAAAATTTTAAAATTTGTCTTTTTGTAGCGATTGTTTTAAAAGCTAAGATTTTTTTGGGTTTTTTAATGTTTTTGGCATACTTTAAATTAATAAGATTAAAAATAATGATAATAAAAGTTCTCGTCCCTCCCTCGAGTAAAGCAATTTCGGTTCAAAGACCTAGTCTTCAACTTACGACGAATTTTAAAAATCATATTCTTAACTTAATGAGATAAAGTAAATTTTTGTTTTTAACTTCACACAACTTAAATATAAAATTCAAAATTAAAAATTCACACCAAACTCAAAATTTAAAATGCATAAAATTAAAATTTTATATTTTAAAAATTAAAAATTCACACCAAACTTAAAATTTGAAATGCATAAAATTAAAATTTTATATTTTAAAAATTCACACCAAACTTAATTTAAAAATTCATAAATTCATACCAAACTTATATTAATTTTTCAAATATTTACAATTTTAAATATATTGTTTTTTACAAAATTTACAATATTAATTTAAGATTTAAATATTAATTTTAAAAATATGGTAAAAATAAAATTAAAAATCTTTTTGTCTTTTTACCCCACTTTAATCAATCAAATATTATCAAAAATATGCGCCCCTCTTTTCGGTAAAGTAATTTCGGTTACAAGACCTAATTTAACTCATGACGAATTTTTGAAATATTTTGGGTTGATTGATTAAAGATATTTATACCTTAAGAATAAACGTTAAATTTCGTAGTGATGTAATAAATTTTTGAATGATATCAATAATTTCGGTCGCCAAACCTAATTTTATTTAATACCAATTTAATACTTTTTAGCGAACAAATTAGCGTTTATTATCAAAAGGTTAAAAATAAAAATAAAAATAAAAACTGTACAGACATACCTGTGGAATAGATTTCTTAGTTATATGATCTATCCCATTCATAAGATAGTCGGTTTAATTGGTTTTCCATGGCTACATAGGCGTAACCTCGAGCATTCAGTGTCTTTTCTTCTAAACATATGAACGGTCCGTCTCTGCATAAAGTAATAAATTCGGTATTTGAATAGGTTTGATTATTTGAACATTTACCTCCATGTGACCATTTTTCGCATTTGTGACATCGTTCTAGGTGTCGTGCTCTTCTTTTCGCTGCGGATTTTGATTTTCCTTTACCAAATTGTAACTTATTATCTTCGCATCTGGATTCTTTTCTAACTCCGTCCATTCTTTCTCTGATTACTGATACTATTTCACTCGGTAGTATGTCATTATTACGTTTAGTGATCAAAGCGTGTAGCATTAGACCATGGTTTAGTTCACAGGCAGTCTTCATTTCGTAAAAACCTAAAAAAATAAAAATTCAGAATGGGGGGAGAAGACTAGTTCTTTAGGGTCTGCTAGGGAAAGACCATTCGGGTTCCATTTTCGAGAACTACACGAAAACAGACAATCTAACTCTAACAGAAATACATATTATCCTTTAAAGACTTGATTCTCCCCACACTTAGTTAGCTGTGGTGTCGAAATTGTGATTAACTTCGTTGTCGACTTCCATCGGACCATGTATGTAATGTTTAACTCTGTGACCATTAACTTTAAATTCAATCCCATTTGAATTTATCAATTCTATCGTTCCGTATGGGAAAACTCTTTTGACTATGAATGGTCCAGACCATCTTGATTTCAATTTTCCAGGAAATAGCTTGAATCGTGAATTGAAAAGAAGAACTCTGTCTCCTTCTTTAAATTCTTTTGAACTTCTGATTCTTTTATCATGCCATTTCTTCGTTCTTTCTTTATAGATTAATGAATTTTCGTATGCTTCATGTCTTAATTCTTCTAATTCATTTAGTTGACTTAATCGTAGACGTCCGGCTTCATGTAAATCAAGATTACATGTTTTCAAAGCCCAAAATGCTTTGTGTTCAATTTCTACTGGAAGATGACATGCTTTTCCATAAACAAGTCTAAAAGGTGTGGTTCCAATTGGAGTTTCGTAGGCTGTTCTAAAAGCCCAGAGTGCATCCTCCAATTTAATGGACCATTCCTTCGGATTTGATCCTACGGTTTTCTCTAGAATACGTTTTAAAGCTCGGTTGGTATTTTCAACTTGTCCACTTGTTTGTGGATGATATGCGGTGGAGATTTTATGAGTTACTCCATATCTTTTAAGAACTTTCTCAAGTTGATTATTACAAAAATGAGTTCCCCGATCACTTATTAAAGCTTTCGGTGTTCCAAACCTTGCAAAAAGACGTTTTAAAAAGTTGACTACAACTCGTGCATCATTAGTTGGGAGAGCTTGTGCTTCCGCCCATTTAGATACATAATCAATGGCTACGAGTATATATAGATTATTATTAGATTTTGGAAATGGACCCATAAAGTCAATACCCCAAATGTCAAATACTTCACATACTTGGATGACATTTTGTGGCATTTCATCACGTTGACTTATTTTTCCGGCCCTTTGACATGCATCACAAGATTTGCAAAGAAAGTGTGCGTCTTTGTAAATTGTAGGCCAATAGAATCCAGCTTCATAAACTTTTTTTGCTGTTAGTTGAGGCCCATAATGCCCTCCTGTTGGTCCTGTGTGACAATGGTTTAAAATTTTACTAGCTTCATCTCCAAATACACATCGGCGTATTATTCCATCGGGACAACTTTTAAACAGATGTGGATCTTCCCAGAAATAGTGTTTTATATCACTGAAGAATTTCTTTCGTCTTTGGTACGATAATCCTTTTTCAAGGAATCCACAAACTAAGTAGTTTGCATAGTCTGCAAACCATGGGATTTCTTTATAATCTATCTTCAATAGATATTCATCAGGAAAGTTGTCTTGTATGGCTGATTCATTTAGAACTTCTAATTCGGGATTTTCAAGACGAGAAAGATGATCAGCGGCGAGATTTTCTGCTCCTCTTTTATCTCGGATTTCAATATCAAACTCTTGTAAGAGTAAGATCCAACGGATTAATCTTGGTTTAGCATCTTGTTTTGAAAATAGGTATCTAAGAGCAGAATGGTCGGTATAGACCACCGTTTTTGCTAGAACGAGATATGATCGAAATTTGTCAAAAGCAAAGACAATAGCAAGGAGTTCTTTTTCAGTAGTTGTATAGTTCGTTTGTGCTCCTTGTAATGTCTTACTAGCATAATATATAGGTTGAAATCGTTTTTCAATCCTTTGTCCTAAAACGGCTCCCATTGCAAAATCACTTGCATCGCACATTAGTTCAAATGGTAGATTCCAATTTGGTGTTATCATGATCGGCGCATTAGTGAGTTTCTCTTTAAGAATATTAAAAGATTTGATACACTCATCTGAAAAGATGAATGGCGCATCCTTTTCTAGGAGTTTATTCATAGGAGTGGCAATTTTAGAAAAATCTTTTATGAAACGTCGGTAAAAACCGGCATGCCCTAGAAAACTCCTAACTCCTCTAACATTGGTGGGATGTGGAAGTTTAGCAATTACATCTACTTTAGCTCTATCCACTTCAATTCCTTCTTTTGAAATTTTATGTCCAAGAACGATGCCTTCTTTAACCATGAAATGGCATTTCTCCCAATTAAGTACTAGATTTGATTTTTCGCATCTAATTAGCATTCGTTCCAGATTAACTAGACATGATTTAAATGTATCACCGAAGACTGAAAAGTCATCCATGAAAACTTCCATGCATTCTTCTATCATGTCATGAAAAATCGCCATCATACACCTTTGAAAGGTTGCAGGGGCGTTACAAAGTCCAAATGGCATGCGTTTGTAAGCAAAAGTACCATAAGGGCACGTGAATGTGGTTTTCTCTTGGTCCTCGGGTGCTATTGGAATTTGAAAATATCCGGAAAATCCATCTAGAAAACAATAGTAACTATTTCCGGCTAATCTTTCCAACATTTGATCTATAAAAGGTAAGGGAAAGTGATCTTTTCTGGTGGCGTCATTTAATTTTCTATAATCAATACATACACGCCATCCTGTTACAGTCCTAGTAGGAATAAGCTCATTTTTCTCATTTGTGATGACAGTCATGCCACCCTTCTTAGGTACGCATTGAACTGGGCTTACCCATGGACTATCAGAAATTGGATAAATTAAACCTGCATCTAGCAGTTTAATAATCTCTTTCTTAACTACATCTCGCATATTAGGATTTAGTCTTCGTTGGCGTTGCACATACGTTTTATGACCTTCTTCCATAAGGATTTTATGTGTGCAATACGAAGGACTTATTCCTTTAATATCATGAATCTTCCATGCAATGGCTGGTTTATGAGCTTTCAACACAGAAATGAGTTGTGATTTCTCATTTTCAGTAAGAGAAGACGATATTATTACAGGTAATTCAGATTCACCATGTAAATAAGCGTATTCCAAATGGTTTAGAAGTGGCTTTAACTCTAATTTCGGAGGTTCTTCTATCGATGATTTATATCGATATCTGTCTTCTTCTTTTAGCATTTGAATTTCTTCTGTTGTTGGTTCATATCCATTAGCTATAAGTGTAGCTAACATTTCAGCTTCATCAATTGGTTCATTACCTTCTCCTAAAGAACATTCTCCTGTTCCTTGTAATTATGGAAATTCTTCTAATAATTCTGCATGTGCATCTATAGTTTGAATATAATAACATGTATCATCTGCAGATTGTGGTTGTTGCATTGCTCTATCAACTGAAAAGGTAACACTCTCATCCTCTATACTTAGGGTCAGTTTCTTACCGAACACGTCTATCATTGCTTTAGCCGTGTTTAAGAATGGTCTTCCTAATATGAGAGGAACTTGAGAATCTTCTTCCATGTCCAAAACAACAAAATCTACTGGAAATACTAAAGTACCAACTTTAACTAGCATGTTCTCCATTATCCCTCTAGGATATTTTATTGATCTATCGGCTAGTTGTATGCTTATTCTGGTTGGTTTTAATTCTCCAAGGTCTAGTTTAGCGTATAGTGAATACGGCATTAGATTTATACTAGCACCTAAGTCTGCCAATGCTTCTATTGAACTAAGACTACCCAGAAAACATGGAATTGTGAAACTTCCTGGATCAGATAGTTTTTCTGGTATCTTATTCAACAGCACTGCTGAACAATTAGCATTCATAGTAACAGCCGAGAGTTCTTCCATTTTCTTTCTATTTGAGATTAGATCTTTCAAGAATTTAGCATATCTTGGCATTCTTGAAATCACATCAATGAAAGGAAGATTTACATTTATCTGTTTAAACATATCCAAAAATTTGGATTGCTCGGCTTCAAGTTTCTCTTTCTTCATTTTACTCGGGTAAGGAAGTGGTGGTTGGTATGGTTTAACATAAGGTTTATCCTTAACTGTGTTATCTTCATTAACCTTTTCAACTACCGGTTCTTTTTCCTTATCTTGATCAGGTTGTGGTTCTTGTGGAGTAGGAATAGCTTCATCAGAAGTTACAGGTATTTTAGGTGGTTTAAGTGTTGTACCACTTCTTGTGGTAATAGCTTTAGCTGTTTCATTCTGGGGGTTAGCATTTGTATCACTAGGTAGACTTCCCGGTTTTCTTTCACCTATTAATCTTGCTAGGTTACTTACTTCTTGTTCCAGATTTTGAATAGAAGCTTGTTGATTTCTAAATGCTTGAGCATTTTGTTCATTAGTTTGTTTTTGAGATGTGAAAAACTGCGTTTGAGTTTCAACTAGCTTCGTCATCATATCTTCTAAATTCGGCTTTTTATCATCGGTTTGTTGTGGTGGTTTGTTTTGAAAATTCGGTCTTTGCTGATTATAAGTATTATTGGATACTTGTTGATTGATAGGACCTTGTTGGTTGTTGTATGGAATATTTCGGTTATAATTCTGGTTTTGATTGTAAATCGGTCTTGGCGGTTGATAATTATTCTGATAATTATTTCCAGGCCTTTGGTTTATGTATGAAATATTCTCTCTTTGTTCCATTGTTAATTCAATACTGAGACAATCTTTTGTCAAATGTGGTCCTCCACACTGCTCACAACTAATTCGTATTGAGTGAATATCTTTAGTCATCTTTTCCATTCGTCTCTCCACAGCATCTATCTTTGCGGAAATGGAATCTAAGTCATGGCTAGAATCGGCTCTAGCTGCTTTAGATGATCTAATAATATCTTTTTCTTGGTGCCACTCATGTGAGTGGGAAGCAGTGTTATCAATAATTTTGTAAGCATCAGTTTCGGTTTTCTTCATAATAGAACCACCAGCTGCTATATCTATGTCTTTTCTTGTAGTGATGTCGCATCCTCGGTAGAATATTTGTACTATTTGACAGGTGTCTAAACCATGTTGCGGACATCCTCTTAACAACTTTCCATATCTTGTCCACGCCTCATATAGAGTTTCATTTGGTTTCTGTGTGAACGTAACAATTTCTGCTTGAAGTCTTACGGCTTTAGATGCAGGAAAGAATTGTTTAAGAAATTTGTCAATTAAAACGTCCCATGTATCGATCGCCCCTTCAGGTAACGATTCCAACCAATCTTTGGCTTCTCCCTTTAAAGTCCAGGGAAATAACATGAGATATATCTGTTCATCCTCCACTTCTCGTATTTTAAATAGTGTGCAGATCCTATTAAAGGTACGTAGATGTTCATTTGGATCTTCCTTCGGCGCACCACTAAATTGGCATTGATTAGTCACCATGTGTAAAATTTGTCCTTTGATTTCATAATCTGGCGCATTAATGTCTGGATGAGTAATTGCGTGACCTTGGCCAGTGCGTTTAGCTCTCATTCGGTCTTCCATACTTAGAGGTTCTAGATTCTCCATAATTGAATTTGTTGAATCGGTATCACTAGAGGATTCAGATTTAATGGTTCGTTCCTCAACAATCTCTGTTTGAATGATTGGTGGTTCCGGAGGAAAGTTTAATGGTTCAGGATCTACGAACCGTTCCTGAATATTCTCTGGATTCTCAATTGTGAGGTTGGGTTCAAAAAATGGATTATCGGAAATTTGAACTGAAGTACTTGGTCGACTGGATGACGATTCTAAAGAAAAATCAACGGCGGTTATATTTGCTAAATGTCTTGATCTAGTTACAGGTGGTGAACGTACAAAAGGTGGTGAACGTCTTGCTCGGTGCATTCACTGAATATCCTATTAGTTTTTAAAAGGAAAGAAAAATTATAATAAGTTATCCAATCAATAGACTTTTCTGATTTTGCCCACGTTTCGAATAGCCAAAAGATGCAGCAGAGGGGCAGGATTCGTTTGGTCTCAATATAATTGAGGACTGTTTGGCTCCAATAACCCGATCCACGTACAAATCCAACTATTACTACGAACCAGAAAATTTTGATGTCTATCAATTTAACCACTTAAAATAAATTTTCGTAATTTTAAGAAATTTAGATAAGAAGTAGAATAAAAATCTATGTCCTAAAAACTAGAATGGCGAGAAATAAGAGAGAAAAAGAGTTCGTCGAAAAAGGTCGAAAAAGAAAAAAATGGTTGAAAAATAAAAGGTGACGGAAAAATAAAAGAAACTTATAAAAACTTAAAAATACTTGACTAACCTAACCTTATTACTACAACTAACTTAAAATTATAATCGCAAATTGAAATTACTAATTGGAATGATAATTGATACATAGTAAAAGGTCTAAAAATATTAAAGCTTACAGGAAAAACTAAATCCCAAATGGAAATAGCTTAAAAAGAAACTAAAACTTAAAAAGGCGTCGCAAAATTCTAAAGCACCTAAATCTTAGTCTAAAGAAAAAGCACTTAAGGAATTCTACGGCAAAGCCTAAAAATCTAGGAGTAAAAATAACTATAGCAAAAACTAAGTTTAAAATTAAATATGAGCTAAAAATACAAATATTACGCTACAACGATTAAAAAGGTACAAAATATAAAAATATACAAAAAGTTGTAAAAATTACAATTTTTATAAAAATATTATTTTTATATTTTTTATTTAATAAAACGAATTTAACTAAAATATATAAATAAAAAGTAAAAGTAAAAATAAAACTAATAATAATAATAATAATAATAATTAGGGTTAAATAATAATAATAATTAATTAAAACCCGTAATTAATGCTGAATTAGGGCTTCTGTCCGTGTGTCAGAGAAGCTCCGCGAGTCGCGGCAATTAAAGCATCAAACCCCGAGAGTCTTTGGGTTCCAGAATTCAGCTGACAGGTTTGAAATTTTACGCGTTTTTATATTTTTTTTTTTTTTATTTTCTGTTTTCTGTTTTTAAATAAATAAAAGATTTTAAAATAAAACTTATATTTTTATAAACTAAAATAAAAATAAAGAAACTTATAAAACTTAAATATTTAACAAAATCTTAAAAATACATATATTTTTGTTTTTCTTTTTATATTTTTGAATAATTAAAACGTATTTTTACAAAAACGAATTTTTAATAGAAGTAAGCTAAAAATATTTTTTTTTTTATATTAGCGTTGCGCTTCCGGCTTTTAAGATAAGTTCCCCGGCAGCGGCGCCAAAAATACTTGGTGTCGTACGAGGTGTATATAAAATAGTTATTAATTTTACTAGGAAAAACTATTAAATACGATACAATTTTACACAAGATATTTATTTATTTATAGAATGGATATACTTAAACCTTGCTACAACACTTATAGGCAGTGTACCTAATCGTACAGTAGTGTAGTTTTTAGTAAGTCCGGTTCGTTCCACAGGGAAATCTTTAAACAAAGCTCAACGCTATATTAGTTTACTTTTATAAAAATACAAACATATATATAAGTAATATTATTATTATAAAGGGGGGTTTTTACCGTTTAAGGACCGGTTTGTCGATTTTAAGACTTTAGTCGCAGTTAAAACCTAATGTAAAATATAAAATAAATACAAGACTTAAATTAAAGCGTAAAGTAAATAACGATAATGAAATTGCGAATAATAAAAGTGCGATAAAATAAACTTACGATAATTAAAAAGTACGATAATTAAAAGTGCGATTAAATAACAATAAATAAAAGTGCGATAATTAGAAGTGCAATTAAATATAAAATAAAGGAAATTAAATATGAAATAAAAGAATTATGCTTATTTAAACTTCCGTAATCATGATGTTTGACGTGTTGATTTTAGTTTTATGCCCATGGGTTAATTGTCCTTTGTCCTGGATTATTTAATATGTCCGTCTGGTTTTTGTCCATAACAGTCCATCAGTCATAAATATAAAGTGCGAGTGTCCTCATCAAATTATTCTTATACCCGAAGTTAAATATTCCAACTAATTGGGGATTCGAATTGTAACAAGGTTTTAATACTTTGTTTAATGAATACACCAGGTTATCGACTGCGTGTAAACCAAGGTTTTACTACTTTGTTAACAATTACACCAATTACCCTTGAATGTAATTTCACCCCTGTTTTAATTATTCTAGTGGCTATTAATCCATTCCCGTGTCCGGTTAAATGAACGATTATTCGTACATATAAATACCCTGCCCATCGTGTCCGATCGAGTGTATATGGTAATTTATAGGGACGCCCAATTGTAAATCTTTATATTAACATTAACAAACTATCATTTAGTTAAACAAATATAAAGCCCATTAATAGCCCATAGTCTAATTTCCACAAGTGTCGTTCTTTTGTCCAAACCCTAATTATGGTACAAAGCCCAATTACCCAATTTTAGTAATTAGCCCAACATCATGATTACTTCGTTTTAAATAAGCATAATAATAACTTAGCTACGAGACATTAATATAAAAAGGTTGAACATAACTTACAATGATTAAAAATAGCGTAGCGTTACACGGACAGAATTTCGACTTACACCCTTACAACATTCGCTAACATACCCTTATTATTAGAATTAAAATTAAAATTAAAATATAAATTATAAATATAAATATAAATTTTACGTATGAATGAGGAAGAAAAAGATGATATTTTGCGTTCAGAATTCGGTTGGCTTTATAGGCATAATTTCATTTTGGGTCTCCGCGACTCGCGGCCATTTTGGCCTTCAAACTCCGCGAGTCGCGGAGTTTGAAATTCCAGCTCACATCTTGGAGTCTTTCTCTGCCGACGGTTTTTTATATATAAATATAATATATATATAATTAATATAATTAATTATATATTATATTATATTTATATACATAGTTAACTTGTAATTTTTAGTCCGTTGCGTCGAGCGTTAAGAGTTGACTCTGGTCCCGGTTCCGGATTTTCGAACGTCCTTGCGTACAATTTAATATCTTGTACTTTGCGTTTTGAATCTTGTACTCTTGTAATTTCGAGACGTTTCTTATCAATAATTGGAACCTTTTTGATTGTCTTTTATTCTTTTGAGCTTTTTGGTCGTTTGCGTCTTCAATTCGTCGAATCTGTCTTTTGTCTTCACCTTTTATTATTTAAACGAATATCACTTGTAAATAGAATAATTGCAACTAAAAGCTTGTCTTTCTTGAGGAATAATGCTATGAAATATATGTTCGTTTTTAGCATTATCACCAATACATGACATCTTGTGTTTCCAAACCCACTTCTGCCGTATCATGTATATGTTTTGTGACGACCCAAAAAAATTTCGACTAATTTTAAATCAAACTCTCGATACGATTTAATATTTTTGACACGATAAGAAAAGTCTGTTAGGTTGTGTATAAAAAAAAATATTTGAACTATATCATATATGCAATTGACCTTCGACTATTCCCGACGATTCACGAACAATTATGTGCAAATAAATATGTATATATATATATATATATAAATATAAGGATATATATTAATTTAAATTAATAAAATACAAAATAATCGTTTGAATTGAAAATATAAAGTAATATACAATATAATTAAGCTATTATTAAAATGAATCTATATAGATATATAGTATAGAGAATATAAATGAGTTCGAGATTAAATAGTAAACAATTGTGATACTCGGTTGACATTCCGCTAGTGTTCATACAGATCTAATACGTATATATGAAGGTTCAAAATAAAAGTGGGACTGTAAATTGATTATGAAGAATTTAGTTTTGATAAAAATATTTTTACCTTTTTAAATTAAATTGTAGTACTCTGTACATATTAATTAGAACAGGAAAAAAATAATTAACGAACATTTTTAATCAGATTTCGCACAGTTAATAACTGAATAAATAAATGTATGTAATTTAAAAATATGGGATTTTTCTGAATATTCTTATATATAAACTGTTTAGCAAAGGACTACGAACTTTCAACCCTATTAAAATTGTCGACAGATAAGTTAAAGGCGGCTAAATGAATTGTACAAATTAATTGAGATTAATGTTGCTACTTTATGCTTTTACTCAAAATCAGACAATCACAAGCTATATTCACTCTCTTAATTTGAAAAAGTAATGTAATGAGTGGAACACGTCTTTTTACTTCATTGTTATTATATTATGGCTACCACTTACTAAATTATATATATATATATATATATATATATATATATATATATATATATATATATATATATACACACACACAAGAAACAAAATCAACTATCACACCCTTACCCTCTTCGTTTGTATCATGAAACACCACATGCTTGAGTTCTTTTCTCTACTTAATTTCCATCACCTTTTTCTACAAACATCTATAATATACATATACTTAGTGCACACAATGGGAAATCATCGCCACTGCCATTTTATTTTGATGGTTCTCTTTTTCCTTCTTTCTAATTGTCTACAACCACCACCTTCTTCCGACGACGTACGACGGTGGAATACTTAACCTTCGAAAGAAACCTTAACAATATTCGATAGATCCATTTTGCCAAAACAGTTTCTTGAGTAAGAACAAATCAATGATCGAGGTTAAAATTATGCATCACCAAGAGTAAGTGAACACCCATTTCTATTTATAGTCTCTTCTTCCCTTCTTGACCCGACAACTTCCATTGCCACCATCCTTCAACCCAATCCAACTGTGAACGACATCACTCTTGAGCCACCTCTAGCTTAACCATCGTGACCACCACCTTTCCCTACAACCACCCTTCTCTCTCTCTCTCTCTCTCTCTCTGACTCTCTCTCTCTCTCTCTCTCTCTCTCTCTCTCTCTTTCTCACTTATATTTCTGGTTACAATCGCCATCAACAAACCATCTTCACACTACCACCACAACCATCTTCCACTACTAGTTTTCTATTCAAATCACCATTTAACTACCCAAGAACACCCAACATCCATCAATCACCTTGAAACAAAAATCATCTCATGTTTTCTTTAAACCATCGACCACCATCTTTAACTATCATCAAATACCTTTGAATACTACCACTCGTTTTGATGTTTATTTACAACCAACGACACCTTCACCTGCATGAACCAATCAATCCCCTTCCATATTCACCACTTTTCTTGCCCTTTTAGTTTTCTGTCATTGATCCACCACCAAGACCCATCTCCCTTCTTTGCTTCTACTTCCTATCAATGATCACCATGACAAAACCCACTTAATCGAACACCACCTATATATCTCTAAACATTAACCACTCTACTCATTATTTCTGTTTCTTATTAATCGAACCATCACCAACATAAAACCATTGACAACCACTTAGACCTGCAACTGCTTGTTATTCTGTCCTTCTGTTTAGATGAAACAAGACTGCTACTGCTAAAGTTTGTTACTGCTAACTGCTTCTGTTTAATTTTGAAATGCCCCGTTCATATTAATTATAAACGTTTCATATTAATTGGTTTCTTTGCGAGGTTTTGACCTCTATATGAGACGTTTTTCAAATCTTGCATTCGTTTTTTAAAAACAACCATAACCTTTATTATTGAATAAAGGTCTTAATGACATAATTTAGATTGTCTATCAAAGACAATCTTCTCAAATAAATAAGTTTTTACATAACCCATTACAATATGATCAATATATTACAACAAATACTCCGAATGCAAGTTTAAACAATATAAACAATTATGCCGACTCCAAATCTTAACCTTGGGTTGGCATACGACAGCGGAAGCTTTTTTAATATTCACCTGAGAATAAACATGCTTAAAACGTCAACAAAAATGTTGGTGAGTCATAGGTTTAATTTCTATATAATAATCATAACATTTATTGGGCCACAAGATTTCATTTAATTAAATACGCAGGATAATTACAACTGCAAGAAATCATTCATACGATGAGTCGCCTGGTAACCGACCTTAACATAGAGCACTTAAGATATCTGGCATCATACATTCCACTATTCAAATGTATGACAAGAACCCTTCGAAGTACTAAAGCATTTCCAATATTCGAAAATGGGGGTGGTTGGTGCCCGTAGATCTACCTTTAGGATTCGCGTCAATTAGTGTTTTTCACTAATTCTTAGGTTACCAAGCATAATAATAATAAGTACAGATATTCGGTATAACAAAACAATCGTAGAATGTAGTTCCATGAACTTGTGCTTATTTTGTAAAACATTTATAAATTTTGCATGTATTCTCATCCCAAAAATAATTTAGATAGTAAAAATGGGACTATAACTCACTTGTGATGATTTTCGAATAGATGGTGATAAGACTTGGCCTTTTGACAAATTCATGAACCTAATAATAATATTCTTGTGTCAAGATATATATATATATATATATATATATATATATATATATATATATATATATATATATATATATATATATATATATATATATATATATATATATATATATATATAATTAATATTCCATACTTATGATACTTGTGATAATTTTAATTGTTCATTGTTAGTAGTCCAACGTTCGTAGTCCAATAGTCCAATAGTCCAACAGTATAAATATATATATATAAATATAAATACGTATATTGTGTTAGAATTCACTAACACTATAATATATTGTCTTAATATAATAAGACACATAATATGTATATTGTCTGAACCAATCCGTGACCCATTGTATACATGTCTCAGGCTCGATCACAACTCAAAGTATATAATATTTTGGAATCCACTTCGACCCACAGCTAACTCGAGATTACTGCCAATGGTGTCTAATAGTTCGTTCCAATAATATAGATAGAAGAAGTCAAAATGATATGTCAAAACTTTGAATACGAATCCACGGTGATCAAGTCATATATATATGGTGCCTTACAATCTTTATTAAAGCTATAATATATTGTCGTAGAACTTAATCACGACTATTATAAATTGTATTTCCATAAGTTCGGGAATAAGACATGTATAAATACATGTAGGATACAAGGTAAGTTAGCTAGGATAAGGTTAGCATCTATTTTTATAAATCATGTCCGTAGCTAAAAATTAAGAAAAATATCCAATTTTGTTTTACCCATAATTTCTTCATTACAAATCCGTTTTCAGTGATTCGAGTTGCCATGGTTTCGTATCGAACTAAAAATTATTAAACTTAACATAAAAAGTATAGTTTTATAGTTGAAAATACAGTTTAGGTGTCAAATAAGAGAAGATAGTCATATCCGTCGTAAGAACGACATCTTGATGACCCTTTTGAAAAACATACTTTCACTTAGAGTTTAACCATGGATTTTGGATATATTTCATATCCATATAAAATAAGATTTTTCACCAAAGAAAATCTTTTAATTCAAAGTTTAAGATAGGTTTTTAAAATTAAACCCAAAACAGCCCTCGTTCGACTAAGACGGCGTATATTCGATTTTAAGGTGTTCTTCGTGTTTACAAGTTTTATATCCTTATGTTAGCTTGACATACTGTCATAATATATGTGTTGAAGTATTTTAAAAGTCAAGTTAGAAGGATTAAGTTTATTTGCAAACAAGTTTAGAAATAATCTAAACTATGTTTTTGTTGTTATTAGTTATAACTCAAAATAAGATAGCTATATGAATATGAATCGAACGAGATTTTGAACAAAGCTATTAC